>NC_088229.1:66924306-67194306 GCF_036934945.1 Oncorhynchus masou masou | reverse complement strand
CAAGCCACCGGCACTGGCCATAGTCATATACAATTTGTAATAACACAACACATTAGATAAACTGGAATGAAACTCTCAGTCACGGTTGCACAAAGCGCTGTGCACAAACCACGCTCCGAAATATTGTAATGGACCGCAAGCCCTAGATGTTAATTATCACTAAAAGAGCAAATAACCCTTTTGTGAACTGTAAAGAACCATTGAAGAGCTCAAAGGGTTATTTGAGTCATTATAGTTCCATACAGAACCATCACCCCTCCCACAGAACCCTTCAGGATTTGTTGTGTGTCTCATTCTCTCCCATGCTCCCGTTGCTCTCCTTCTCTCACCCTCCTCTCTCCCTGTCGCTCCCTCCCTCACACCCCCATCTCTCTCTCTTTCTCTCCCTGTCGCTCCATGTCTCTCCCTCCCTCCCTCACACCCCCATCTCTCTCTCTCTCTCTCTCTCTCTCCCTGTCGCTCCATGTCTCTCCCTCACTCCCTCACACCCCCATCTCTCTCTCTCTCTCTCTCTCTCTCTCTCTCTCTCTCTCTCCCTGTCGCTCCATGTCTCTCCCTCCCTCCCTCACACCCCCATCTCTCTCTCTCTCTCTCCCTGTCGCTCCCTGTCTCTCCCTCCCTCTCACACCCCCATCTCTCTCTCTTTCTCTCCCTGTCGCTCCCTTTCACACCCCCATCTCTCCCATGCTCCCACCCCCATCTCGCTCCCTCTCCTTCCCTCACCCTCCTCTCTCCCTGTCGCTCCCTCCCTCTCCCACCCCCATCTCGCTCCCTCTCCTTCTCTCACCCTCCTCTCTCCCTGTCGCTCTCTCTCACACCCCCATCTCTCTCTCTCCCTCTCACACCCCCATCTCTCTCTCTTTCTCTCCCTGTCGCTCCCTTTCACACCCCCATCTCTCTCTCTTTCTCTCCCTGTCGCTTCCTCTCACACCCCCATCTCTCTCTCTCTCTTTCTCTCCCTGTCGCTCCCTCCCTCTCCCACCCCCATCTCGCTCCCTCTCCTTCCCTCACCCTCCTCTCTCTCTGTCGCTCCCTCCCTCTCCCACCCCCATCTCGCTCCCTCTCCTTCTCTCACCCTCCTCTCTCCCTGTCGCTCTCTCTCACACCCCCATCTCTCTCTTTCTCTCCCTGTCGCTCCCTCACACCCCATCTCTCTCTCTTTCTCTCCCTGTCTCTCCCTCCCTCTCACACCCCCATCTCTCTCTCTATTTCTCTCCCTGTCGCTCCCTCCCTCTCCCACCCCCATCTCGCTCCCTCTCCTTCCCTCACCCTACTCTCTCCCTGTCGCTCCCTCCCTCTCCTACCCCCATCTCGCTCCCTCTCCTTCTCTCACCCTACTCTCTCCCTGTCGCTCTCTCTCACACCCCCATCTCTCTCTCTCTTTCTCTCCCTGTCGCTCCCTCTCACAATCCATCTCTCTCTCTCTTTCTCTCCATGTCTCTCCCTCCCTCTCACACCCCCATCTCTCTCTCTCTTTCTCTCCCTGTCGCTCCCTCCCTCTCCCACCCCCATCTCGCTCCCTCTCCTTCCCTCACCCTACTCTCTCCCTGTCGCTCCCTCCCTCTCCTACCCCCATCTCGCTCCCTCTCCTTCTCTCACCCTACTCTCTCCCTGTCGCTCTCTCTCACACCCCCATCTCTCTCTCTCTTTCTCTCCCTGTCGCTCCCTCTCACAATCCATCTCTCTCTCTCTTTCTCTCCATGTCTCTCCCTCCCTCACACCCCCCCATCTCTCTCTTTCTCTCCCTGTCGCTCCCTCCCTCTCCCACCCCCATCTCGCTCCCTCTCCTTCCCTCACCCTCCTCTCTCCCTGTCGCTCTCCCTCACACCCCCATCTCTCTCTCTCTTTCTCTCCCTGTCGCTCCATGTCTCTCCCTCCCTCCCTCACACCCCCATCTCTCTCTCTCTCTCCCTGTCGCTCCCTGTCTCTCCCTCCCTCTCACACCCCCATCTCTCTCTCTTTCTCTCCCTGTCGCTCCCTTTCACACCCCCATCTCTCTCTCTTTCTCTCCCTGTCGCTCCCTCTCACACCCCCATCTCTCTCTCTCTCTCTCTCTTTCTCTCCCTGTCGCTCCCTCCCTCTCCCACCCCCATCTCGCTCCCTATCCTTCCCTCACCCTCCTCTCTCCCTGTCGCTCCCTCCCTCTCCCACCCCCATCTCGCTCCCTCTCCTTCTCTCACCCTCCTCTCTCCCTGTCGCTCTCTCTCACACCCCCATCTCTCTGTCTCTTTCTCTCCCTGTCGCTCCCTCTCACACCCCATCTCTCTCTCTCTTTCTCTCCCTGTCTCTCCCTCCCTCTCACACCCCCATCTCTCTCTCTCTTTCTCTCCCTGTCGCTCCCTCCCTCTCCCACCCCCATCTCGCTCCCTCTCCTTCCCTCACCCTCCTCTCTCCCTGTCGCTCCCTCCCTCTCCTACCCCCATCTCGCTCCCTCTCCTTCTCTCACCCTACTCTCTCCCTGTCGCTCTCTCTCACACCCCCATCTCTCTCTCTCTTTCTCTCCCTGTCGCTCCCTCTCACAATCCATCTCTCTCTCTCTTTCTCTCCATGTCTCTCCCTCCCTCTCACACCCCCATCTCTCTCTCTCTTTCTCTCCCTGTCGCTCCCTCCCTCTCCCACCCCCATCTCGCTCCCTCTCCTTCCCTCACCCTCCTCTCTCCCTGTCGCTCTCTCTCACACCCCCATCTCTCTCCCTCTTTCTCTCCCTGTCGCTACCTCCCTCTCCCTCCCCCATCTCGCTCCCTCTCCTTCCCTCACCCTCCTCTCTCCCTGTCACTCCCTCCCTCTCACACCCCATCTCTCTTTCTCTCCCTCCCTCCCTCTCACACCCCCATGTCTCTCTCTCACTCCCCCATCTCTCTCTCTCTCTCTCACCCTGCCTCTCTGCTTCTCTCCATTACCCCCTCCCCTCTTTCCTAAACAGTGAAGACGTAGAGATCAGAGAGTCAGATAGGAGGCTGAGACATCGTGACTCAAGCAGACAAAGCAGCCACCTAACTAACAGATATATTTGACAGTGATTACCAGTGCTGCCATCCTAAAACACACAGACTCACTTATCCCTCTTTATGAGGCTCTGGAGTAACTGATGTCTATTTTTAAACAAAGGAGTTGACACGTCTCAATGTTTGTGTGTGTGAGCGTGCGTGCGACATCCTCAGAGCGCCTCTCATCTCTCCTCTCGCACTTCTACTACCAATGTTTATGTCATCTCACTAAAGCCCCCTCCCCCTCTCCCTTCCTTCTCTCTCTCCCCTCTGCCCCTCTCTTTCCTTGCATCTTTCACTCATTCTAGCAGGCAGGCATTTTCACACGTTTAAGCTCTCCTGTCTTCCCAGGTTACGGTCTGATGTCTGTTTCCCTTCTCAGTCTTTTTGTCGTTGTAACCCTCCGCTAAAAATACAACAACGCTACTCTAAAATAGATCAGTGTGACATGCCTTCAAAACCAGCCACTAGGGGCAACGGAGAGCACTATAACGTCAAGTAGTCATTGGCTTGCTAAGGCTTAGCAGACAGGGATGGCATATGGGCGTAAGCAACAAGACCCCTCCCCCTTAGAACAAACGTTGAATACTGAAGTCAAGTCTTGTTGAATATATACAGGATACAGCTCATGAGTTGAAGAGTACAGTAGGTAGCGGATCCATTAACTGTTAGCCAGATGAGTTGAAGGGACCCCCCCCTCTGACTGAGGCAGAGCCTTAGCAAAACTGTTCATCCAGCTGTTTGTGGAGCCTGCGTGTGTCCGTGAGTGCATGTGTGTGTGCGGTGGCTATTGGTTTGTGTACACAGGTGTCAGATGGCTGCTGCTTGGTGAATAAACAGTTGTCGAGTGTATGATAGTGGGGATGAATACTGAGAGAGCGAGCGAGCGAGCGAGAGAGAGAGAGAGAGAGAGAGAGAGAGAGAGAGAGAGAGAGAGAGAGAGACAGAGAGAGAGGGGGGGAGAGAGAGAGAGACACACAGAGAGAGAGACAGAGTGACAGAGAGAGAGAGAGAGAGAGAGAGAGAACGAGTCAGAGAGAGAGAACGAGAGTCAGAGAGAGAGAAAGAGAGAGAGAGAAACAGACAGACAGACAGACAGACAGACAGACAGACAGACAGATTGTTGACAACCCTGTACTGAACAGGTCTCAGTAAAAAGGGAGAGTCATGGGGCAGGGACATAGAGGCAGAATTATCCCACTGAACTAATGCCTGAATAAATGATAGCTGTGGGGGACTGTAATGAATATTAAAGGTCCCGAACAATCATTTTGATTCCAATGTAAAATAGGTTTTTGAGTGACTAAAACATCATGCAAAATGTTAGATGTAAAATGAAGTTAGCTAGCCCAATCAAGCTAGTTCATCTTGGACTATTTCAGTTGAAACTTGAGATCTGGGTACTTCTCATTAAATATGTACATTAACTACTAGACAATGTTCATATATCATAACTTAGAGGCGAAAGAAACACACACCTATTTAGGCGTGGTGCTGGCTAACGGAGTGGAACACTTCAAAAGGAGAGCCTCACTCTCAGGAGCTCAGGCCCACTTTGTGGAAGAAAACCACTCAATTTCGTCTCTACGTTATATTGGCGTCGAACATGTCACCCTCCCTAGGAAAGGGGGTGACCTCAACAATTTATTGTTAAAACGAGAGGCTGCCTGGATCTGTAATTTAAAGACCCTTGCTCCCTTTCGGTCTCAACGTAGACATTGGTCTGAAGCCATTCTTGTGATTATTGTGATTTTGCTATTCATTGTAAATGTTTGTAGGCTTATGGAGCCAAATTGTATCTATGATCGTACGCTCTCCATTTATGATTTTTTTAATGCTATTTTAATATGAGAATTAACCAATGATATCAGGCCACACCCGGCCATGATTACAGATATCTATGTGTGTCTTTTGACACTATATAAATGAGTCATCCCACAGTGTTTGTCATTATACCCTGATGAAAACAGCTTGTCTGTCGAAACGTTAGAAAAACGACATAAATATTTTTTGCATCTGAGCTCCAAGAGTGTGTGGCTCTCCTTTATCTTTAAAGTTTGACATATATCATAACTATCAATGATGGCAAGACATTTGAATGTTTGACAACTGCGTGTGAGTTTTGGGCAACCCCTCCCCCTTTTTTTGTTCCATGCTGGCTGAAGACCAAGCTAGCCAGTTACTAGCTAACACTAGACACAGATGAATGCGGAACCCTATGAGTATTTTTGCCTTAGATGAATAGGTGAAACCTAAAATGATATTTGCTGACAAGCTGCAGCCAAACGTTAGAACCAGTATCCTAGCTACCTAGCTATGTAAACCACACCCCTCTGCGAACATGCCTTCTGCAATGTTGATTTACAAGGCGGAACTTAAACCTCTATGTATTATCTTCTACCAGATCTAATGTGTTATATTTTCCTGTTCTTTCATTTCACATTTCCACAAACTTCAGTGTTTCCTTTCAAATGGTATCAAGAAAATGCATATTCTTGCTTCAGGTCCTGAGCTACAGGCAGTTATATTTGGGTATGTCATTTTAGGCAAAAATTGAAGAAGAGGGTTGGATCCTTAAGAGGATAAATATTTAAATGAGGTACTATGCAAATAGCTGCGTGTCTATGTGGCTGTCTGCCCATCCATCCATCCATCCATCCTTCCTTCCTTCCTTCCATCCATCCATCCATCCATGCTAGACTGTCCATCTGTCTGTCTTTTCTTCCTTTGGCTGACTTTGAGGGTAAAAATAGCTTGAGAGCAGAAAGAGAAAGTCAAAGATAAAAACAGGTCCATAAATAACCAGGTTTGTGCTTTAGCAAAGGAGAGGCTGACATCTCAGAGCCCACTGGGTATAAATATAACTATTCTCTAGAGACCATGTGTTTGTGTTTGTGTTTGTATGTGTGTGTGCGTGTGTGTGTGTGAGTGCGCATGCCCTGTGGCTTAGTTCAGCTGACAAAGTTCTTTTAATTCTTTTGTGAAGACCGACACACCGGGCCCGGCCCCCAGGCAGCTCTCTCTCTCATTATCGTTGTCCTGCGTTATCTGAAGTGGGAAGAGAGGAGGAGAAAAAGGAGAAGAGCGAGGAGACTAAGATTATGACGTTTCATCCACAGAAAAGTATTATTACATGTACATCAACTTTTCAAAGCGCTGGTAGTGCGTTCAGATTTGTATCAACTGAAGCACACCTGTGTCTCAGTATACCTGTGTCTCAGTATACCTGTGTCTCAGTATACCTGTGTCTCAGTATACCTGTGTCTCAGTATATCTGTGTCTCAGTATATCTGTGTCTCAGTATACCTGCATCTCAGTATACCTGCATCTCAGTATACCTGCATCTCAGTATACCTGCATCTCAGCGTACCTGCATCTCAGTATACCTGTGTCTCAGTATACCTGCATCTCAGTGTACCTGTGTCTCAGTATACCTGTGTCTCAGTATACCTGTGTCTCAGTATATCTGTGTCTCAGTATACCTGCATCTCAGTATACCTGTGTCTCAGTATACCTGTGTCTCAGTATACCTGTGTCTCAGTATATCTGTGTCTCAGTATACCTGTGTCTCAGTATACCTGTGTCTCAGTATACCTGTGTCTCAGTATATCTGTGTCTCAGTATACCTGTGTCTCAGTATACCTGTGTCTCAGTATACCTGTGTCTCAGTATACCTGTGTCTCAGTATACCTGTGTCTCAGTATGCCTGTGTCTCAGTATACCTGTGTCTCAGTATGCCTGTGTCTCAGTATACCTGTGTCTCAGTATACCTGTGTCTCAGTATACCTGTGTCTCAGTATATCTGTGTCTCAGTATACCTGCATCTCAGTATACCTGTGTCTCAGTATACCTGCATCTCAGTATACCTGCATCTCAGTGTACCTGCATCTCAGTATACCTGCATCTCAGTATAAGTGTCTCAGTACACCTGCATCTCAGTATACCTGCATCTCAGTATACCTGTGTCTCAGTATACCTGCATCTCAGTATACCTGCATCTCAGTATACCTGCATCTCAGTATAAGTGTCTCAGTATACCTGCATCTCAGTATACCTGTGTCTCAGTATACCTGCATCTCAGTATACCTGCATCTCAGTATACCTGCATCTCAGTATAAGTGTCTCAGTACACCTGCATCTCAGTATACCTGCATCTCAGTATATCTGTGTCTCAGTATACCTGCATCTCAGTATACCTGCATCTCAGTGTACCTGCATCTCAGTATACCTGCATCTCAGTATATCTGTGTCTCAGTATACCTGCATCTCAGTATACCTGCATCTCAGTATACCTGCATCTCAGTATATCTGTGTCTCAGTATACCTGCATCTCAGTATACCTGCATCTCAGTATATCTGTGTCTCAGTATACCTGCATCTCAGTATACCTGCATCTCAGTATACCTGCATCTCAGTGTACCTGCATCTCAGTATACCTGCATCTCAGTATACCTGCATCTCAGTATACCTGCATCTCAGTATAGGTGTCTCAGTATACCTGCATCTCAGTATAAGTGTCTCAGTATACCTGTGTCTCAGTATACCTGCATCTCAGTATACCTGTGTCTCAGTATACCTGCATCTCAGTATAAGTGTCTCAGTATAAGTGTCTCAGTATACCTGCATCTCAGTATACCTGCATCTCAGTATACCTGCATCTCAGTATACCTGTGTCTCAGTATACCTGCATCTCAGTATAAGTGTCTCAGTACACCTGTGTCTCAGTATACCTGTGTCTCAGTATACCTGTGTCTCAGTATACCTGCATCTCAGTGTACCTGCATCTCAGTATACCTGCATCTCAGTATGCATGTGTCTCCTGCATGTATATTTATCTTGTGCTCGGCTTCAGGTGATGGAAATCTACTACCAGCGCTTTGAAAAGTTTATGTTATTATACTTTCCTGTAGATATATTGTCTCACATTCCTACCTCCAAAAGGACCAACCACACGGACAACCAGTAAAGTAGGTTCAAATATAATTTTATTCAATATTCTGGCTTGTAGTGGTCATGAGAGGAAACTTTCCTGATTTAAGAGCTCATTTCTTCCCAATGTACAATGCAATTCAAGTCAGGTTTCCAGGCAAGGATGGAAGCAAATGTAAGTAATTACAACTTCCTAACAAATCATTCAAAAGAAACAACAGTTAAGAGGAATATGTTAGTTAATGTAGAGATACGATTATACATATTTTTGGGTCATATGAAAATGGCTATTTAACAGGCTAGCTGACTAGCTAACATTAGCCAGCTATTTATCTTGCTTTATGGGCGTTTTACATTTTTTTATGATTTGTAATTTGTGATGTTTAATGTTTTAGGGACTCCTGATCAAACCAGCAAATCATGCTATCATCGTGTTAAACTTAGTGGGTGTAAATTTGTCAGGGCATGGAATCTACGAGGTGTCGAAAGCATTCCACAGGGATACTGGTCCATGTTGACTCCAATGCTTCCCACAGTTGTGTCAAGTTGGCTGGGTGTCCTTTGGGTGGTGGACCATTCTTGTTACGCACAGGAAACGGTTGAGCATGAAAATCCCAGCAGCGTTGCAGTTCCTGACAGACTCAAACTGTTGTGCCTGGCACCTACTACTATACCTTTTCAAAGGCAATTAACTATTTTGTCTTGCCCTTTCACCCTCAGTCCATGTCTCAATTGTCTCAAGGCTTAAAAATCCTTCTTTAACCTGTCCCCTCCCCTTCATCTACACTGATTGAAGTTGATTTAACAGGTGACATCAATAAGGGACGATAGCTTTCACCTGGATTCATCTGGTCAGTTAATGTCATGGAAAGACGAGTCTATGTCATGCAATGTTTTGTACGCTCAGTAATATATGCATCTTCTGACAAGATACAATCATCTCATCTAGCCTGAACAAGTCCTCTTGACTGAATGAATGACTGTATGATTGGTGGCTGTAACTCTGTTTGTGGAGTAAGGTTTGTTGCAGAGGAAGGTGTGAGACTGGATCCTCTCAAGGAATCTTTCTCCCTGTTGTTTTTCCACGGTGCTTCTGATCCTGGCTTCTGGTGATTCTGATCAACACCATCCATGGTGCTGATTATGTGTCACTGGTGCTATTTGGTTGGTTGTTCATCTTTACCATTCTTCACATGATAGTCACCACATGGGCTGCCACTTGTGTCAAATATACGGCACAAAAATGTACGCACAACATTTTACTGAGTTACAGTTCAGTTAAGAATCAGAAAACCAGTCAGTATCTGGTGTGACCACTATTTGTCTCATGCAGCACGACGCATCTCCTTCACATAGAGTTCATCAGGCTGTTGACTGTGGCCTGTGGAATGTTGTCCCACTCCTCTTCAATGGCTGTGTAAAGTTGCTGGATATTGGCAGGAACTGGAACACAGTGTCATACACGTCAATCCAGAGCATCCCAAACGTGCTCAATGGGTGACATGTCTGGTGAGTATGCAGGCCATGGAAGAACTGGGACATTATCTGCTTCCAGGAATTGTGTACAGATTCCTGCGACATGGGGCTGTGCATTATCATGTTGAAACATGAGGTGATGACGGCGGATGACAGGCACAACAATGGACCTCAGGATCTCATCACGGTATCTCTGTGTATTCCAATTGCCATCGATAAAATGCAATTGTGTTCGTTGTCGTCTGTCGCTTATGCCTTCCCATACCATAACCCCACCCCCATGGGGAGCTCTGTACACAACGTGGACATCAGCAAACCGCTTGCCCACACTACGCCATACACGTGGTCAACGGTTGTCAGGCCAGTTGAATGCACTGCCAAATTCTCTACAATGACATTTGAGGCAGCTTATGGAAGAGAAATGAACATTGAATTCTCTGGCAACAGCTCTGGTGGACGTTCCTGCAGTCAGCATGCCAATTGCACAATCTCTCAGAACTTGAGGAATCTGTGGCATTGTGTTGTTTGACAAAACTACACATTTTAGAGTGGTCTTTTATTGTAATGATCATGCTGTTTAATCAGCTTCTTGATATGCCACACCTGTTAGGTGGATGGATTATCTTGGCAAAGGATAATAAGAGAAATAAGCTTTTTGTGCGTATGGAACATTTCAGGGATCTTTTATTTCAGCTCATGAAACATGGGACCAACACTTTACATGTTGCTTTTATATTTTTTGTTCAGTGTTATTAGTGAAAATATATCTACGGAAAACCATAGCCTTTATAGCTGTAGTATGTTAGCTTGTCTTCAACCATGAAACATGCAGAGAACTCCACCTAGTGGAGGTCGTGCATCCTCACCACTGCCCAGGAGACAGATACAGTATATAATGCCATACATTATCAGTCAGTCTAGTTGCACACAGGGGCGCAACTTTAGTTTTAGAAGTGCGGGGGGGACATAATTATTATTATTTAAAAAATGTATACAGGCGGATAAACACTCCAAACAGCCTACCCAACCGCTCGGAGGCGTCCGTATGGTCCTAAAGCCTTGTTTTGTATCACATTCCAATGGTAAAACTAGGGGGGGATGCTATTTCAGAATGTGGGGGGGACATGTCCCCTCTCCAGTCCCCAGTGAAAGTTGCGACCCTGGTTAAACACATACATGAATTTACACCTTACCCTGTTACAGTTTAGTCATTTATTGAGGCACTTACACAAGAAATCATACAATACTTTTCACGTGTCACATTCTGGTCTCTGTAAACACATTAAAGGTAGAGGGTAAAATACATTCTGTTAGTTAACTCACTGCACTGTCCATTAGGAAAGACACTATGGAAAAACATCACTTAACCCCTAAAGATAAAGACAAAGGCTACCCAACAGGGGTCTGTATGAAACAGTGATTTAGGCAAGTCAGTAAATCTTGAGTCCAAGTCACTTGTTAGTGTTAAACGTTGCTGTTCAAACATTTTAAAGTTTAATTTCATTACAGTGTGGCACATTTGTAAGGCTATTAAATAGACAATACAGTTATCTAAAATGTATGTTGAATTATGCAGAAGAGAGAGATTGTCTAACAACAAAGTCACAACTGGTCGAGCCCGAGTCTGAGTCACCACTGGTCAAGTCCAAGTCTGAGTCACAACTGGTCGAGTCCGAGTCTGAGTCACAACTGGTCGAGTCCGAGTCTGAGTCACCACTGGTCAAGTCCAAGTCTAAGTCACCACTGGTCGAGTCCAAGTCTGAGTCACCACTGGTCGAGTCCAAGTCTGAGTCACAACTGGTCGAGTCCGAGTCTGAGTCACAACTGGTCGAGTCCGAGTCTGAGTCACCACTGGTCAAGTCCAAGTCTGAGTCACCACTGGTCGAGTCCAAGTCTGAGTCACCACTGCTCGAGTCCGAGTCAAGTCCGAGTCCAAGTCCCAAGTCACCCCTGGTCGAGTCAAGTCCGAATCAAGTCCGAGTCCAAGTCCCAAGTCACTACTGGTCGAGTCAGTCCTGGACTAGAGTACTACAAAGCTACATAAAACAGCAGAGAAGCCTCACGCAAAACTCTACAGAGCAGCAGCATGGTGGAGACACACTGTAGACCTAACGTCAGAAAACTAAACAGAGTTTAACTCACTAGAATATATATATAAATAAATACGTACATTGCTGAGAGGTGTTGTGCAAACTCCCAGTAGACTCATATAATCAAGAGCAGAGTTGATGTCAGTGGGCAACGTTCAGCTAGCTTTGACTAGCTTCTGCTACTTCTGAATGTCCAGAGCATTGATGTATGAATTGAATGACCGTCACCTGGTAGGTGCGGGAGAGCGATCAGTTTGGTTAAATTAAGGATTACGGTAAGGATTCAGCTGTGTCCGTGTGTGTCCATCTCTGTGTGTGTTGTGCATTCGTGCGTGTGTGTGTGTTTGTTACCCAGCCCCCTCATGAGGTGTCACACTCTCCCAGGGACAGATGATCTCCTTCACCTGCCCTCCTCCTCCTCCTCCCCTTCTCAACGCCCCCCCACTCTCCTCCTCATCCTCGGAGTCGATGGGGTAGATGCGACACTCTGGAGGGATGTCCACCTTGATCTGGAAAAAACTGAAGGAACGAGGAAAGAGGAATGAGGAGGGAATGAAGGGATGAGGATGCATAAAAGGTGTGTGAGCTTACTCTCTGTGACTCACTTGGCAATACGTCTGGGCGGGGCTTGGCTGGGCTGCTCCGTGCTGATAGGCTGAACGCGGCTGCTGGTCCCGGCGGGGGCAGGACATTTGGGTGACAGGCTGGCGAATACCGTGGAGGAAGTACAGCCCCGCCTCAACAGACGGCCCAATGAGAGAGCCATACGGGAACGAGAAGAGACAGCTGTCCCCCAGCACTCAGGGCCCGCCTCTCCCCCCTCCAGCCCACCCCCTCTTCCTTCCTCCCACCTGCGTTCTGAGGCGGGGGTGCTGTCTATGGTTACGCTGATGGGTGAAGGGCAGGTGGGGGTGTGGGGGAGACGGAAGGGGAAAGGGGGTGAGGCAGGGGAGGAGGAGGGGGGGCCGGAGTAGACCGCGAGGTGGGGGACGGGTGCTGTAAAGCGACACAGCTGTAGGGGTTAAAGGTCAGAGGTCAGATATAGGGTCAGGGGTGGGAAAGATCACTGAGAGGTCATACTAATACATCGCACACAGGGATGGAGTGGTAAAAATGATAAGTAAACGCTGAACACTGGTAAACTGTAGATGAAGGGTAGCATGGATTTGTCTGGCCCTGTGACAGGAATGACTTGAGTTATCTGTGAGTTCTGTTATGGCATTATGGACAGCGATGGGCACAGTGACTGGATGACACAGTGAAGATGACATGACAGACAAATATGGCTGGTAATTGATGCTTTATTGTATAGATGGTGCAGACATGTAGGTTACAGTAATGACATACAACATATGTGCCATTCCACAAATAGACTGCCTTTAAGGGACTGGCTTTTTTCTTCTTCATTTTATTCCACCAAATTTGAACATTCTATCATTAATAGCACACGTTCCAACTTCTCAATAAACGCGTTACATCTCAAGAGGTCAAATTAAGAAAGCATGGCTATAAAAGTGACTATTGACAGGGTTGACTGTAACAGGGTTGACTGTAACAGGGTTGACTGTAACAGGGTTGACGATTTCATCTTAAATCAGCCATAACTCCCATTGTTACAGGGGGAATGGACGCTTGCTGTGTGCAACCGGGAGGAACAATCACAAAAAATAGAATATTTGTAAAAAATTTCTAGCCTATCTACAATATATATACAAAAGTATGTGGACACCCCTTCAAATTAGTGGATTTGGCTAATTCAGCCACACCTGTTGCCGACAGGTGCATAAAATCGAGCATGCCATGCAATCTCCATAGACAAAGATTGGCAGTAGAATAGCCTTACTGAAGAGCTCAGTGACTTTTAACGTGGCACCGTCATAGGATACCACCTTTCCAATTGCCCTGGTCAACTGTAAGTGCTGTTATTGTGAACTGGAAACGTCTAGGAGCAACAACGGCTCAGCCGCGAAGTGGTAGGCCACACAAGCCCACAGAATGGGACAGCCGAGTACTGAAGCGCGTAAAAATCGTCTGTCCTCAGTTGCAACACTCACTACTGAGTTCTAAACTGCCTCTGGAAGCAACGTCAGCACAAGAACTGTTCTTCAGGAGCTTCATGAAATGGGTTTTCATGGTCAAACAGCCGCACACAAGCCTAAGATCACCATACACAATGCCAAACATCAGCTGGAGTGATGTAAAGGTTGCCGCCATTGGACTCTGGAGCAGTGAAAACACGTTCTCTGGAGTGATGAATCACACTTCACCATCTGGCAGTCCGACGGACTAATCTTGATTTGGCAGATGCCAGGAGAACACTTCCTGCCCGAATGCATAGTGCCAACTGTAAAGTTTGGTGGATGAGGAATAATGGTTAAGGCCCCTTAGTTCCAGTGAAGGGAAATCTTAACTTACTGACTTTATTGTCCCAATGGAGAAATGTTGTTGCAGTGTCATGTACACGTTTAAAGTGGCGTTTAAATACAAAACAAAATTGGCAATGCAACTTTCATAACAGTTACATACCAATAAAACTTTTTTTTTAAAGACTAGCCTGCTGGCCTTACTGAGTCGATAGGAACATTAGCCTGCTGGCCTTACTGAGTGGATAGGAACATTAGCCTGCTGGTCTTACTGAGTCTATAGGAACATTAGCCTGCTGGCCTTACTGAGTCTATAGGAACATTAGCCTGCTGGCCTTACTGAGTTGATAGGAACATTAGCCTGCTGGCCTTACTGAGTTGATAGGAACATTAGCCTGCTGGCCTTACTGAGTTGATAGGAACATTAGCCTGCTGGCCTTACTGAGTTGATAGGAACATTAGCCTGCTGGCCTTACTGAGTTGATAGGAACATTAGCCTGCTGGCCTTACTGAGTTGATAGGAACATTAGCCTGCTGGCCTTAATGAGTTGATAGGAACATTAGCCTGCTGGCCTTACTGAGTTGATAGGAACATTAGCCTGCTGGCCTTACTGAGTTGATAGGAACATTAGCCTGCTGGCCTTACAGAGTCTATAGGAACATTAGCCTGCTGGCCTTACTGAGTCTATAGGAACATTAGCCTGCTGGCCTTACTGAGTCTATAGGAACATTAGCCTGCTGGCCTTACTGAGTTGATAGGAACATTAGCCTGCTGGCCTTACTGAGTTGATAGGAACATTAGCCTGCTGGCCTTACTGAGTTGATAGGAACATTAGCCCAAGCTATTTAGGAGGGATATCACACCTGGCACAAATGATTGTCAAGTTCTGTTTTTCCTGCTGAGGGGTGCCCTATACCTGCGCCCAGAGGGGAGTAGTTCAAAGTCCAGGTACAGGGGGTGGCTTGGGTCTAATTAAAAACATCAAAAAACGCCACCCAAACGCACACCACCACAAATGTCACACACACTGCAGGATGCAACAGAGCTGCATCCCCTGTCATCATAACACCACAACATACAATGACATTCTAGAGAATTCTGTGGTTCCAACTATGTGGCAACAGTTTGGGGCCCTTTCCTGTTTCAGCATGACAATGCCCCCGTGCACAGAGCCGAGGTCCATACAGAAATGACTGGCCTGCACCGAGCCCTGACTTCAACCCACAGCAATGTTCCAACATCTAGTGGAAAGCCTTCCCAGAAGAGTGGAGGCTGTAATAGCAGAAACGGGGGGACCAACTCCATATTAATGGCCAAGACTTTGGAATGAGATGTTCAACGTGGTGTCCACATACTTTTTGTCATGTAGTGTATCTATGGTAACAGGGTTGATGTTCTCAGTTTTCCACCACAAAACACCAGAAAATGGACAGAAAAAGTAGAGCCATCTCAACTGCTATTAAATGTTCAATGTTTCTTCAAAAAGGGAATAGTGTTAACATATTAACACAAGAGTTGAGTTCACGTTACAGGGTTAACCCTGAGGGACAAATGAAGAGTTTATTTCCAAAATGCTATATATATATATATATCCATAACAGAAATGTTGGTAAATTAGCTTTTATTGTTTGAAGAATTTATCAATGAGATTAGTGGAAAAACACACCATCTAATCATGGCATGTGGTTGTTCAATGACAGACATGTCTTCTTTTTTTTTTAAATCATCTGTCAATTGATGGTTTCATTTCAGAGACAAATAATCATGTTTTTTTGCTAAACCCTATATATCCGCCTCACTCTCAGAGAAATCAGTAGTACTGCTAGGTTTTACACAGTAATACTATATATCCGCCTCACTCTCAGAGAAATCAGTAGTACTGCTAGGTTTTACACAGTAATACTATATATCCGCCTCACTCTCAGAGGAATCAGTAGTACTGCTAGGTTTTACACAGTTATAATATATATCTGCCTCACTCTCAAAGAAATCAGTAGTACTGCTAGGTTTTACACAGTTATAATATATATCTGCCTCACTCTCAGAGAAATCAGTAGTACTGCTAGGTTTTACACAGTTATAATATATATCTGCCTCACTCTCAGAGAAATCAGTAGTACTGCTTGGTTTTACACAGTAATAATATATATCCGCCTCACTCTCAGAGAAATCAGTAGTACTGCTAGGTTTTACACAGTAATACTATATATCCGCCTCACTCTCAGAGGAATCAGTAGTACTGCTAGGTTTTACACAGTAATAATATATGTCCGCCTCACTATCAGAGAAATCAGTAGTACTGCTAGGTTTTACACAGTCAAATGAAAAAAAAAGAATTCAATGTAGTAATATGAGATCTGTATGTAAAACATTTGACATTTTAGTTATTTAGCAGATGCTCTTATTTAGAGCAATTGAGTTACTCAATTTATGTTAAGATATCTAGGTGAGACAACCACCTATCACAGCCAAATACAGAATACAAACATTTCTTTCCAGCTAAATAATGGATTTATACCGTACGGCAAAACTTCTTAAAAAATATATATATATTAATTAAACAACTTAGAACAGTAATATTGTACACACAGGAGGGCTCCCATAAGCAACCATTTCTGATTAAACAAAAACGCAAATTGTGAAAAATTGGTGGGTATAGCATTTTGGAAATAAGCCCTTCAAATGTAAATGAAATGAATCACATTAAATAAGATATTTCCCTAAGCAACAAAAGAACTAGGACTGATGGTGAAAACTTTGGGAAGATCTTGGGGTTAAAATCTTCCTAGAAGTTGGACAAACATGACTTTCGACATGCCAAAATGGGAATTTTCAGTTAAAACACAATTTATTTGAATGAGAAAACACTGCTATTGGCATTGTTTACTGGGGTTTATGTACACACAATGTCTGAGGGACATAAGAGGCACTCTATTGGTGGAACAAAATGCAGATATGTCCCTATAGGTGGAACATGAAACTGAATGACATTGAAAGAGAGGTGAGAGACGCAGGTACCGGTGAGACGCAGGTGAACATACCATCAAGACTAAAACACTATCACCTGTGACATTTACTATGCTTTTCTACAATAATGTGAACAGAAAACACTTACTAACTTTACATGTAACGGTCTGTGGACAGTCAGACTACTGTTCTTCTAGTATACAGTTCATAGAAATTCAAAATTGCACATCTTAATTTCAAATCTTCACAAATAGTCAGCGCTGCTGTCCTCCAAACTATTTTTAAAGATAGCAACAACTGCTTCATTTTCACTGGGTGTGTAGCCTATGTGTGTGTAGTTGTGCTTCTAGAAGTGTGTGTATTTATGTCAATGCATGTGAGTATGTCTGTGGTCTATTTTTTGGGTGGGGGCACCTCCTTGCCCTTGTTGCTGAGTTTACTCATGACCTGTGTGATGTCCACAGGGCCACTGGTGGCCATCCTGGCTCTCTCCTCCTTCTCCTGCTGGCGGACGATGATGGGACTGATGCTGGGACGACGCTTCCTCGCATTGGCCTCCAACTGGGACACACTGGAGAAGGGAGGTGGTGGAGAAAGAGTTATTACTGTCCTTACAATTACAAAGTCTTTCCATCTCTGCATTGTGGGAGATGGGCACGACAGTCCAGACAATATGTCAACTGTACTGACACACACAGCACTGACCTGAACCTGTGTTGATCAGGACCGATGGCCCTCTTCTGAGTGTCCTTAAAGACTGGAGACTTCAGGTACCGCCCATAAGAGTCCTACAAAAACACACTTAGATACCTCCTGTATGTGTATTGACAGTTTTACTCCAAAATAAGTTAGTCAGGAATGTTACATCATGGCGGCCATTTTGTGTTTGATTTCTCCAGTTACAGCAGGCAGAGGGCCAGTAGTATTAATGCGGTGAAACTGACCTTCTTCATCAGCATGAAGATGTGTGTCTGAGCTGCATCCAGTACGTATCTGTGAGGGTGTTTCAACCCTTTAACTGTCACCTCCATGGTCTTCCCGTCAATGTTGATCCACCGGGGGGCGCCACGCGCCAAGAAAGTCCTGACCAGAGACATGGTGAGTGAGAGTGTGTGAGTGAGAGTGAGTGAGTCTGTGTGTGTGTGTGTGTGTGTGTGTGTGTGTGTGTGTGTGTGTGTGTGTGTGTGTGTGTGTGTGTGTGTGTGTGTGTGTGTGTGTGTGTGTGTGTGTGTGTGTGTGTGTGTGTGTCTTACTTGTAGACCTGCTGGGCCTTCTCGTTCATGGTAGCAGCCGTTCCCCACTTCAGATCCTCACATGCCTCCCAGAATGCCAGGTTCTCCCCTGTCAATAAATCAGTCTACCAATCAAACTTGATAGAACAACCCCTAATAGAACAAGTAGATGCACCTTCAGAAGAGCCAGATGGCTGGGTGTCAAAGGGTCTGGTACGTGACTGCCTAGAATTCACTATTAGGTGTTCATATAATATTTATTTAATCGGGTTAGTCTTGTTGAGATGAAAATCTATTTTTTAAAAGAGAGACCTGGACCGACATATAATACCATTGTTGTAATGTTTTCCCAATGTGGTCATAACGTTGTATCGACATACCGCTGAACTCCTTCTTGAGGAAGAGTCTGAAGTCATCTCTGCCTCGAGGGTCAGAGAGCAGCTCCCCGAAACTGAACGTCCACCTCTCCACACGCATCTTAGTAGGAATATCCACACTGACAGACACACACACAAACACACACACACACACACACAAATGTCCACGTATTGATACTGTATAAGCTAAAATGATACATTCTATAACAACAGGTAGGACAGAAATAGTAAGTTGAACAGTTGGGAATCAGACTCACTTGGCCATGTTGAGCAACCAGTAGGTGACATCATCGGTGACCCAGGGGTTGCTAGGGAGACAAGGGGCTAGGAAAGGGTCGTGCTTATTACAGGTGACGGAGTATTTCACCAGACTGGAGAAGAGAGAGAACACACACACACACACACACAACTACAACCATGTTGGAGAGAATGGAGAATGATGCTTTTTAGCACCTTGTCATACAAATGTTTTCACCATGTGAGTTCAGCTTTTAACCATGGGTGTGTCAAACGTGATGAAATGTAAACGAAACGTACGCTCCGATAGAGACAGACGACTTGACCCTCGGCCTCATGATGGACTGCTGGGTAAAAATCATCTACAGGAAACAGGAAAAGGGAAGTGGTCATCAACACAGACAAAAGGAAGGAGGAACTGGTCATATGTAAATGGGCTAATTATGTTAGGATATAAAATGTGGTTACTAACAATTCTTCTGAAGAAGTCTGAAGTTTCTTTCTGGAAAATAAAACAGTGATTTGGTTATATCAAAGCAAATCAAATCTATTTGTCACATACACATGGTTAGCAGATGTTAATGCGAGTGTAGCGAAATGCTTGTGCTTCTAGTTCCGACAATGCAGTAATAACCAACGAGTAATCTAACTAACAATTCCAAAACTACTACCTTATACACACAAGTGTAAGGGGATAAAGAATATGTACATAAAGATATATGAATGAGTGATGGTACAGAGCAGCATAGGCAAGATACAGTAGATGGTATCGAGTACAGTATATACATATGAGATGAGTATGTAAACAAAGTGGCATAGTTAAAGTGGCTAGTGATACATGTATTACATAAAGATGCAGTAGATGATATAGAGTACAGTATATACGTATACATATGAGATGAATAATGTAGGGTATGTAAACATTATATTAGGTAGCATTGTTTAAAGTGGCTAGTGATATATTTTACATCAATTCCCATCAATTCCCATTATTAAAGTGGCTGGAGTTGAGTCAGTGTGTTGGCAGCAGCCACTCAATGTTAGTGGTGGCTGTTTAACAGTCTGATGGCCTTGAGATAGAAGCTGTTTTTCAGTCTCTCGGTCCCAGCTTTGATGCCCCTGTACTGTAGCAGAATGGCCAGCTACGGTCAACTTTGTCCCGTTAGACATAAAGTAATAATGTGGTATTTATCACTACACTTAATGGGTTGTGTGTGTGTGTGTGTGTGTGCGTGTGTGAGTATGTGTGTGCAGACGGAAGTACTCTTCAAAGTTGAAACCGTAAAAGAGAAGAGAACCTGCAGAGAGAAAAGAGAAGGGGGATATCCTGTCAATTCCATCAAATAGAAATCAAATGAAGGGCGCAATATGCAATATCTTCAGTTGAAGTATGAGATTGGATTTGGCTAACAGAGTCTACAGGTGTGGTGTGATTGCTTGACAGAGAGTCCAGATGTAATGTGGGGGGGGGGGGGCAAGTAGAAGGGTGTGTACCTGCACCTAATGTCAGATTACCACAGTTGAAATCCTCTTATCAAATATAAGCAGCTTGAATAGAGCTGTGCTAGGTCACAATGACAAACCTGTGGTTACAATACACCCTCAGCATAAACAGGCTAATCTACACACACACACACACACGACTGACCTGTTACCTCCTCTGCGTTGGGGTCTACCATGCGTTCTAGTCCGTAGTCCATTGCACTGACGGTCCCTGGCTACAGACAAACAGCCAGACAGACAGACAGACAAAAAAGTGTCATGTGCACGGTATGATAATATAATTTGAGAGCATGGTGTGTTGTTCTGATGATTGGTATAAGACTGAGAAATTAGCTAGGCCCCCTACCCCTCTGCCCCTAATGAGAATATCCAGCATGCATCATTCTCTACCCATGATTCCTCATTAGCAGCCTGTCTGTCTAGACAGAGGTAAAGGCCAAAACTCCTACCTGCAGAGACACACATCATCTCACCCAAAGATATATTCACCTGTCAGCAGACTAGTGTCTGATAATAGATATGATCATATTTACTGTCTGATAAATTCTGTTTGAAGACAGGATTAACCGTTTACTGCAGTGGGCTAAATCAGGGCCACACAGAGTGTTTCTTGGTAGTCTTAAACAAATCTATCCACCTCGCACACATAGTTATGGGATTAAAGAAAGAACACACCTGTGCCCTGTCAGATAGAGTTGAAATGTATTACATTTTGAGTTTGCATCCCAATACTACACTATATATACACATAACAGAAGACTGAAACATAACAAAACCGTTAGAAACATAGAAACACTGGATTTTTTTCTTTTTAAATAATGTTAATTAATTATGAAATTATGAAAACTATTAACATTCCACCCATGAAGACACTAGGTCATTTGACTGCAGGAGAAGGCTCCCATACAACAGTTTACTGGGTCTCTCATTGGCATCAGAGTATGATATAGGTACAGTGACACATTTTTTTTAACATGACTTAAAAAACGTAAGCCTATGCAACATTAACCAATTAAAAACAGTTCTGTAGCGATGAGGTTTGTACTGTAAGCTATAGGCCCAATACATTAACACTGCATATTGGCTACGCTTGAATTGCCCTTCCATTGTTCTTCTCAGACCATTTTGAAATTATATTTCAAACTTTTAGGTATATGAAAGGAGAAAGGGGATACCTAGTAATTTGCACAACTGAATGCATTCAACCATTAGATCATTTGTTGCATTACTTGTGAGGCAAAGCTGACTGAGCATAATAATTAGCTTTGTTTTTTTACTGGACTGATGGCCTGCAGCTGATGGTCAATCTGAGGGGAGGGAACAGTGGTGAGGCGACCTCTCACCCGACTCCCCGTCCCACCTCTCTCCCTCCCTCTGCTGAGAACGGGGGACACAGTCTTCCAGCTGATAGTGAAACTTAAGTCGCACTGCATTATTTCTGCACCAATTCGTGTTGTTACTCCTATGACCAGAGAAAGTCAATCTTCCCTCGATATAAAAAGAAAAGACACCAAGCCGCTAATAATGACAATGCAAGCTTATCGGAACACTTTGCTACACTCATTCTTCACAGTGCTGGTTGTAGCGTGAGTGGAAGTAGGGAGAACGCACATTTTATGGCTTAAAAGTGTTTAACAAAGTGTTGACAGTGCTCAATAATAACTTAATGTGAGATTTCAAAACTTTTAAAAGCATGATTAGAGAGAGACTGAATGAATATGGCAAAAAGCTGCTGTTTTTATGAGCAAGTTCCTGTTTAAGTTCTTATTCATTCAGTCTCACATGATCAACTTCACTGTGCATTCAAAGTTTCTTTTTACAGTCTATGAGGCGAGGAAACTGTGCAGACACGGTGATCTGAGCTATCTCACTGGTGAGCGATAGGTCTATAAGTGCACTTGATTTATTCTCGGGGCCTGCCAGGTAGGCAGAGTTCTACCTTCAGACACATGCGTTAGGGCTGCTGAATCAAATGCACCTATCGCCAACAGTACTAGTGCTGCTGAATCAAATGCACCTATGGCCAACAGTACTAGTGCTGCTGAATCAAATGCACCTATGGCCAACAGTACTAGCGCTGCTGAATCAAATGCACCTATCGCCAACAGTACTAGTGCTGCTGAATCAAATGCACCTATCGCCAACAGTACTAGTGCTGCTGAATCAAATGCACCTATCGCCAACAGTACTAGCACTGCTGAATCAAGTGGGCTGCTGAATCAAGCACACCTATTGCCAATCAAAATAAATGCAAGGCTTTATCGTTGGGTTTTTTACAGAAATGTTTGGTGATCGACTGGGAATGCCTTGGAGTGTGTGTCTCACCGGAGGTCTGTGTACAACCCAGTAGGCTCTCTCCTGGCAGTCAAATACCGCACGATCAGGCTTCTTCCTCTCCTTCGCCAACAGTACTAGCGCTGCTGAATCAAGTGGGCTGCTGAATCAAGCACACCTATTGCCAATCAAAATAAATGCAAGGCTTTATCGTTGGGTTTTTTACAGAAATGTTTGGTGATCGACTGGGAATGCCTTGGAGTGTGTGTGTGTGTCTCACCGGAGGTCTGTGTACAACCCAGTAGGCTCTCTCCTGGCAGTCAAATACCGCACGATCAGGCTTCTTCCTCTCCTTCCCCGCCCTACACACACACACACACACACACACACACACACACACACACACACCTGTGAGTTAAAGGCCTGATAAACAATCTATGTTCCCATGTAAACAGTCTGTGGATGAATGGATGTTGGTGTAGTCTGTTTCTGCCAGACTAACCTGTACTGTTCTTTAGCCTGCATCACAATGAAGTCCCATTTATGGTTCATCCACTTGTGAAGGCCGTTATACTGCTCCTGAAGAGAAAGCACAGATGTGTGCTACCACTTAGACAGATGTGGGCCTGTGTGTGTGTGTGTGTGTGTGTGTGTGTGTGTGTGTGTGTGTGTGTGTGTGTGTGTGTGTGTGTGTGTGTGTGTGTGTGTGTGTGTGTGTGTGTGTGTGTGTGTGTGTGTGTATGTCTCTCACCTGTTCATGCATCTCTAGAACTCCTTTCTTGCGGATGTTTCTCTTGGCCAGGTAGATTGCTGAAAAATAAACATGATTTAATTAGTTGTTTTTTTTATAACTTAAACTTATTCATGTGTTGCACGTTGCGCCACAATATTGTTTTGAACGTTCCTTTTAGGACTGAGCATTCTACTCGATGCATCGTCATTGAGCGCTGATAAAGATTTATTCCAAAGTGCAGTACTTTGGCTTGAAAACACTATGGCATTTCTAAAGAAGGCGAATAATTCATAGGAAAACCTTTTGTCATCATTTCGATGTCGCCAGATTGACTTCAGTTGCAGTATAACGTTAGCTAGCTAGCTAAGATTGAGGGGAGACTTCCAGATTTTAGCAAGCTAACGTTTGCAATGCAAGCCATTTTTTATGAACTTTTTAAAAAATATATATTTTACCTTTTATTTAACTAGGCAAGTCAGTTAAGAACAAATTCTTATTTTTAATGACGGCCTAGAACGACAGTACCTTGTCAGCTCGGGGGTTTGCGCGCTAACCACTAGGCTACCCTGCTGCCCTGCTAGCCCTGCTAGCTAATGACAATATTGCCATCTGTCTAAAGTAAATTAGACAACATGATGATTGTTTCGTACTAAATATGTGCCTACTTTACCAACGTCATCGCATTCACAAGCCCCTATAGTGTAATTTGGACTAAACAGTCATTAGCCCTGGTTGAGAGTCATGAGATCTCGTTCTACTTTTGAGCATCAATATGGCTGCTCCATCTGTAGAACATTGATTAAAAATGGCAATGACGCGACCGGGTGATGAAGGTGCAACACACAAATATGTCCACAATGTAAGTGACCTAACAATAAAGAAAGCTTTAAAGCTGCAATATGTAACTTTTTGGCCAATCTGACCAAATTCACATAGAAATGTTAGTTATAGATCTGTAATTCTCATTGAAAAAAAAGTATAAGAAGCGGTAGATCTGTTCTATGTGTGCTACTTCTATGCTTCAAATTTAGTTTTTTGCATATTTTATTTTGAGTTTTGTACACCAGCTTCAAACAGCTGAAAATACAATCTTTTTTGTTATGGGAAATATATTTCACCGCGGTTTAGATGGTACAAAATGATTCTCTACACTATACTCACTGGTTTTGTCACATAAACTGAAATTAGGCAAAGTATTAGAATTTTGTCAACCAGGAAATTGCGGCGAGGTTTCTGCAAAGTGCACCTTTAACTATGTTTGTCTAGTTGTGTGTATCTCACCATAGTCTGTGTCCTCTACAGGCCACTGCTGGGCCGGCCAAAAGTATGGTGTCTAATAGAAGACAAAAAGCACAGAGGTTTGGCATAGAGTTAGGCGTATGGGGTTGGTTAAGGTTTATAAGGTGTTGTCGTGGCTACCTGAAAGCGGTAGAGGGCTGTGTCTGGTTTGATGACTAGTCGTTTATGATCCTGGAGGGGATAGATGTACCCAAACGCCACCAACATGGTGCCCAGAGCCCACGCTTCTACACAGACAGAGAGAGAGGGGGGGGGGAGAAGGAGCGAGAGACAGAGAGAGAGAAGGGTGGAGAGGGAGAATATTAGAGGGAAAGAGAACCGTAATTCAAGAACGTTCTGTGCGTGTCTGAGAAGAAAGCTCTCTTACCTTCTGCCTCTATAGTGTAACGGTTGGCTAGCCATGTCACGACATCCTCACCTGGAAAAGGTTGCAACAAACATCACAACTACTATAGAGATATGACATCACATGTATGACATCAGATGGACACTTTCATTGATGGTACTCTGTAATATAAAGAGGGTGTGGAAAGTAGAGGAGAGAGAGAGCGAGAGCGAGAGAGAGAGAAAGGGAGAGGAGGATATTAGAGCGACAGAGAGATAAACACAGAAATAGAGAGAGAGAGAGAGAAAAAAAAAGGGAGAGTAGAAAGAGAGACTCTGCCCACAGGACATTACATGTGGAGTCTGTAAATGCCAGAGGCCTCCCTCTGAGAGAAACTACTGCTGAGACAGTCAATATATTGAGAGGGGAAGATGAGACGGGAGGGGAGCTTCTATTTTGCAAACCAAATTTCCCTAAGGAATTCTGGGTGTTCTATTCTATTCCAGTCTGTTCTGTTCTATTATTTACCAATAATAGAATACCAGAAATGGACCAGGCTGAAGTGGCGTCATTAAAATTCAAAAGTGTAGGTTCTTCATCAATCTCTCTCTCTCTCTCTCTCTTCTTTCTTCTCTCGCCCTCCTTCACACTATTCTCTCTCCTTCATCATCTCTCTCTCCCTCTATCTTTCACTCTCATTGTCTCTCCCTCCATCATCTCTCTCTCTCCATGCTTCTCTCTCTCCCTCCATCATCTCTTTTGCCTTCATTCTCTCCCTCCTACACTCTCTCCCTCCCTCTGTTTCCACTCTCTCTCCCTCTCAGTAAGAGGTTGTCATGGAGATAGAATATTGAGCTCAAGACATGGAAAAAAATTGGAGTTACCTAACCTATGGCAACCACTATCAATCCACTGATTGTGTTTTCTGTGTGCTTCTCTGTGTGTGTGTGTGTGTGTGTGTGTGTGTGTGTGTGTGTGTGTGTGTGTGTGTGTGTGTGTGTGTGTGTGTGTGTGTGTGTGTGTGTGTGTGTGTGTGTGTGTGTGTGTGTGTGTGTGTGTGTGTGTGTGTGTGTGTGTGTGTGTGTGTTTACCTGTGATAGCGTGCGGTATAGTAGTGATAACCAGTTTCTGGGGTTGTGACTTGACTCCAGTCTTTGGATCCTGCATCTCCAGCATCACAGCCTCCACCTGGAAGACAACAGCAACACAGGTTGTAAAGACAACAGATCACTAACGGCATACACCACTACAGAGGCAGGTCACAGAGACAATGGGTTGTCAAAATAATAGGTTACCATGAGTTGAGTTGAGTTTATTTTTACTTTTACAGGGACAGTGCACATTAATCAACGTTTCAGTAAAAGTGCCGGTTTTAGCCAGCCGGCTAATTTTCAACCGCAGTCCCTGGGCAGGTTATTAAAAACAATTACAATATAGACAATAGCAACATAGAACAAGCAAGACATAGCAACATAGGACAAGCAAGACGTAGCATACAGACAGAGCAACATAGAGCAAAAAGCAGCAAGATAAAATTCATAAAAGCAACAAAGTGTTTCCACACCTCACAAGCTACAGACAACAGACAACATGGAAAGCGGCAACACACAGCTAGGGACCATGTTCACAAATCTGATTGACCTTTAGCCATGTCTTCAAGCATTTTGTGAAAGTGTGATTTTAATGGACAGTAAGACAGACAGTCAACAGGTTACTATGACGAGACAGGTCAGAGCCATATAATTACATAATTCTATTACTTATAAGTAGTACTATTACTATTAAATAATAGGATGTCTGTGCTTTGTAGTTATGAGACAGGTTATTGGGAGGACCGTGAGGACGGAGACAGGGAACACAAACAAGCATATACACGCTATGTGGAGGAAGGACTCTGTTCCTCTTAATGTTTGGAGAACAAGTGTGTTTCAGCAAGTAGGGTTCTGTCTGTCTGCCTGCCTGCCTGTTTTGAACCCGGCTACCAGTGTGTCTCAGTCAGTCTTGCAGTGTAGAGCTATATCCCAGTCTGTTTTAAACCAGCCTGCTCTGGCCTGTCTCTGACTGATATGAAGGGGCTTTCTGACAGACCAGTGTCTGTCTGAGGCTTTGATGTCATGTGACAGTAACACCATCCAGTTAGGTTCAGCCAACCACAGCGGACT
The DNA here is from genome assembly GCF_036934945.1 of Oncorhynchus masou masou. Lineage (NCBI taxonomy): Eukaryota > Metazoa > Chordata > Actinopteri > Salmoniformes > Salmonidae > Oncorhynchus > Oncorhynchus masou. The sequence goes on along the minus strand of NC_088229.1, from coordinate 67,167,351 downwards.
CTCAGCACCCCCTGGACACCAACTGTCTCTGGGCCAAACAGAGCTTGTAAATAGGCTAAACATCATAGTCTTGAGTTACACAGAGAACCCCGTTTTAGTACCCTGTTGGTAACAAAAGCAGGTACAACAAGCACCGTCCCAGCTGGAAAAGCACTAGGATCTGTCCTCTCCATACTGCTACTGTCTGGATTAACTGGTTGATGGTGGTGCTGTTAATACTAATCGGACTAATGCTGACCACGCTCACTGACCGCATCAAGCAATACAATGCTAAAGAGAACAGCGTGTCAATCAAAGTCAAAATAAAGATACCAGTAAGTGAAAGGCTGTTCACCAAAGTAATGTGTTTTAACACATTGAGAATAGGTGGTCTCGCTCTCGTTTGACTGCGTAGCTTTCGAGATCTTGCAGTCTTCTTAGCACCTGCGAAACAACTAAACATGACCGTCATAATTCCCAGGCTTTCCTGTGAATTATGTTTTCTGATAACTGAGTTTTCAAATTGGCCATTGTAAGAGAAAATGGCATGTTAGGAAAACACATGTAGATGTATTATTATCATATAGGTGCATTGGGTTGACAGACATTGATCGAATAATCCCAGAAAAACAGAACTGCCCACCAACGTCTATTTAAAACAAATTACATTTAGTGAAAATGTCGACTGACGTAAATTGAACGTGAAATCAACAAAAAACGTCCCCATGCCATTGGATTTAGGTTAAAAGTTGGATGAAAATAATGCGCAATTCCACTACGTGGAAGACTTTTTTGCGAATCCAATTAGTTTTCAACGTTGATGAACGTTATGACATGTTGTGGGTTGAAATTTAGTGGAAACAACGTTGATTCAACCAGTCTTTGCCCAGTGTATGAAGTACGAACAGACTATTTTATTTTAAGAACTAAATATAGCAAGACAGCCTAGATGTAGCATAACCGTATCATAATTTCTGATAAAGCTAACCTACCTTTTTGAGACATGCCATCCTCGGTCGGAACCTCTGTCCATGATCCCGTACATTTCTGATGGTCATGTTGTTTGCTTTCCTCCTCTCTTATTCACTATGATAACGCCAATACTGAATTAATTTAGCCTAATATTTCTCCAGCCAAAGCGAAGATGCTGTATGCGAGTGAATAAGCAAGCAGTTTATCAATACAATGACCAGCAGCAAGCATCCATAGGGATGGAGAGGGATTGCGTATCAGCCAATCAGGGCACTGTTCTATATTACCGCCAGTGATTTTACCTGCCTGTCACTGCCTGGGTTTCCACTAGCTTCTATAGCTACAAAGTCAGATTCCACAGCCACGAAGTCAGATTCCACAGCCACAAAGTCAAAATTGGCCACAATGGCGGAATTTGTTGTAATTTGTTAACAGTGTGGTCAAGGTTATGTTTAAAATGCAATTTTAAGAAGATAAATTATAGAAATGTGCGAGGTTTATGACTTTGTGGCTATAAAAGCGAGTGATGACCCACATACTGCGTTATAACAGTTAACGGTCACGCTCTGCGTTTACGCAACAGTGACCCCTAGGTAACGACATTGCATTTACATTACATTTAAGTCATTTAGCAGACGCTCTTATCCAGAGCGACTTACAAATTGGTGAATTCACCTTCTGACATCCAGTGGAACAGCCACTTTACAATAGTGCATCTAAATCATTTAAGGGGGGGGGGGGGGTGAGAAGGATTACTTTATCCTATCCTAGGTATTCCTTGAAGAGGTGGGGTTTCAGGTGTCTCCGGAAGGTGGTGATTGACTCCGCTGTCCTGGCGTCGTGAGGGAGTTTGTTCCACCATTGGGGGGCCAGAGGGTTATAAATCTCAGTCTACATGCTTCATGATTAAAATATGATTGTAATTTGGCAGTGTTGAATTGTTCTGTTAAATGTTAAATGAAGCATTTAATGTGATGTGAATAATAAGGTATTTCAATGCTAGAATTTTAGGCACAGCTATTTTCTTTCATTTGGTCAACTATGGTAAAACATTTGGTTTAATTGAGGATTTAAAAACGTTTTATCAGGGCAAAACTGCATGTTTTATTGAAAATACAAAATCACATGGTTGAGTGATGTTATAAGGTATTCATTTAGCATAGCAAGAAAGGCATTATATACAACATTTGTTTACTGTATACTACAGTGGAGGCTGCTGAGGGCTGGGCGGCTCATAATAATGGCTGGAATGGAGTGAATGGAATGGCATCAAACTATGTGTTTGATGTATTTGATACTATTCTACGTATTCCGCTCCAGCCATTACCACGAGCCCATCCGCCCAATTAAGGTGCCAACAACCTCCTGTGGTATATTTAAGCAAGGCACCTCAGGGGTTTGTGGTATATGGCTAATATACCACAGCTAATTTTTTTATTTTACCTTTATTTAAAAGGGCAAGTCAGTTAAGAACAAATTCTTATTTTCAATGACGGCCTCGGAACAGTGGGTTTACTGCCTGTTCAGGGGCAGAATGGCAGATTTGTACCTTGTGAGCTCGGGGGTTTGAACTTGCAACCTTCCAGTTACTAGATCAACACTCTAACCACTAGGCTACCCTGCCACCCCATGCAAGACACAACGCGGAGTGCCTGGATACAGCCCTTTAGCCGTCGTATATTGGCCATATACCACAAACCTTATTGTGCCTTATTGTGAATATAAACTGGATACCAACATAATTAGAGCAGTAAAAATACATGTTGTCATACCCGTGGTATATGGTCTGATATACCACGCCTGTCAACCAATCAGCATTTAGGGTTTGAACCACCCAGTTTATAATATATTGTCAAAGCACACTTCCTGGTTGTAGAAGAGAGATGGGCTTGGCCCTCTATGTGTGTTTATTTGTATCTCCATTAGCTTTTTCAGAAGCAGCAGCTACTCTTCCTGGTGTCCACAAAAAAAACATGACAAGATAAAAACACTCATACACTGATAGTCACACAAATCATGTGCGTTTGTGTGTGAACGAGCTGCCTCGCGAAAGAGGTGTGTCACATGTCGTACACAGAACTGGAATAATTATATTTCTACAGTGTAGTCGCGTTTCCGCGCGCCTCACATGAACGAGCAAATTCTCTCCCGTGTATCGATGAAGCTGGTTGAAACATGGCGGACTTCCTGCCGACCCGATCCGTGCTAAACCAGTGCTTCCCAGTTTGCCTGCTTTCCAGAACCGAGGTTGAACAGCTGAGGAAATCTAAGGAGATTGACAAAAGTCTTTCCCGAGACAAAACCTACGCGGAACGACTAGTAAAGATACTTTTACTGGGCGCGGGCGAGAGCGGCAAATCCACTTTCCTCAAACAGATGAGGATCATCCACGGGCAGGACTTCGACCAGCAAGATCGTGAAGAGTTCCGGGCAACAATTTACAGCAATGTTATCAAAGGTAATTAGGGAGAACGTCTACGGGACTAAAAAGCTACGAGTTAACATTCTGGACTCTTCTTTCGAGCCCTAGTGAAAGTTGAGTGTTAAAAAAAACCTTTTGGGCGAAGTTTACATTCTGTGTATGCGTGGAGCTGCTCGATGAAATTAGCAGCTAAATTAGTTAGCTAGGGATTTAACGTTAGCTTCAGAACTACAATTAAACATTCAGTTTAGTGGATGAACGCCAGTGTTCTTTATGACTAACGTTGTCGGCTAGTATGAGAGTGTCTCAGCTTTTAATGTAAAAGGGCCATTTTATGTTACAACTAGTTAAATCCGATGCAAAAAGGTCATTAAGGTGCCTCTTTTAAAAAGTGTTAAGCTACTTCCTGCTGTCAACTCTTCAGTGGCGAAGCTGCATAAAGATGTCTGAATTCAGATGACATCATTGTTTTACCATTGTACTCCACTATGTGTCGGTATTTACGTCATAAGAACTTCCCCTCGACCACGCCCACAAATCGGGGAAAACGGACGGTATTCCACATTGACCCCCATTGTAAAACATAAATAAAAAGCCTACTTAGTCATCCATATTTAACTCTACAGAAATAACAAAATATGCAGAAAAGCTGTCAAATTCCCAACCTATGGTTCGGAATGCTCCCACATAGGGAAATACAGCCTGCGAGAAGAGCCATGTGACTTTAAGCGTCAACAGACGCTGACTGAGACACAATATTTTGCAGTCCCTCCAGGATTTCGTGATTTAAAAAAACATGTATTTATGTGGCCAAAAATTGCTGATTTTTGCAGCAGCATTTCTCAAATTCTGCCATACATTTTGCAATGTTTTTTTTTTCACGTTAATTTCATATAAAGTAATTTGTGCTCAGTTTTAGGAGGATTTTAAGCAGAATACATAACACAAAAACAATTAGAAACTTTTGAAGTGCTCAATTTTGTTTATTTTCCTGAACAGCAATTTTTCTGAACAAAAAATGTGTGCAAACTTGCTCAGATTTCCAACATATAATTATTTTTTTATGCATGCCTCCTTTATCTGTAAATAGTATAAAATATTAAACTAGGACAAAATAAACACCTGGGGTCCAATCTGCATTTAAGACATTATCTCAAGTTCATCTTCCATGAAAACAATTGGAGACAAATTTCTCTTTTCGGCTGTTTCTTTTTTTTTTTTAACAAACACAGCTCTTTTTCTGAACATAAGAGGTGGGGGGTGACCGAGGGCCTAGCTCATCCATTCCTATATCTCAATGTAATCCTCCATTTCATCCTCTCTATCCTCCTCCATATCAATTGCTCCACTGCGGAGTCGTTGGTTGTGGTACAGTACGTTTTACGGAGATTTTAAAACGGAAAAGCTGACAAATTTCTCTGTGCTTTGAGCAGCGCTCTCCATGGACAGACTGGGGAAAGCAGAGTGCCGACAGCCCTACTAAAGCCAAGGTCAGCGGAGTAAAAGTTTGAGTAATATGCCACTCACCTTGATTCTTTCAGCGCTTGTCACAGTTTTCCCTGCTACCACTTCAGGCATGGTGATCTGCCGCTGCTGTGCTAAACTCTTCTGACATTCTCATGTGCTTTGCTGATTCCAAGTGACTGTTGATTGTCGACTTTCTCTTGTGTTCCAGCATAATGTTGCACGGAGTGCATAACAATTTCTCCCCACTTTCATGTAAAACATTTGGAAATTGTTTTGCACGGTCTTTAGCTGTTATTTTTGTTGGCAAATGAGATTGACTTCTGTTCATTTGTGCTGCCTGTCAGCCATCTTTGTAAGTGAATACTTTGACAGGCCAGGGGGAAAAACTTGGTTGGATTGGGCCATTTTCCATGGTAACAGTGCAGTAGTTGGTCAAAATTACTAACCCGCTTTTGATTAAAACGCTGAAAGTACGGGGATTTGTCAAAATTGCGAGGTCTTGCATAATATGCACTGATTTGTTGTTTTTTGCATTGAATTATGCGATCGCGGAATCCTGGAGAGACTGATTTTTGCTTCCCATTGTGACCTAGCTAAGCGTCTCTGTGCACCTCCCCACAATTCCAAAACAGCGTGTCCTCTATTCATTTAAATGTGTTGACAGTTGGCGAAATTGCTTGAGCTGCGCTCAGAATTAGTAAAGTATGAAAGCCAATGGTCCAATATTCTAGAACACTGCTGTACGTATGTGTACTTGTTTGATACTCTGATGGACCCTTAAGGCTATTCTGAGTGGGAAATTGTGGGGACCCTGGTGTACAAGTAGCTGTGTGTGTGGAAAACATTTTTTCACAGGTAAGACATTTAACTCGTTTAGTATTATCCGGTTGTACAGTGCATTCAGAAAGTATTCAGACCCTTCACTCTTTCCACATTTTGTTTCATTACAGCCTTATTCTAAACATGTTTTAAACATTCAAACTACTCCCAATAACCCATAATGACAAAGCAAAAACAGATTTTTAGGAGAGAGAACTAATTTATAATAAATAAGTAAAAATCGGAAATATCACATTTACATAAGTATTCAGACCCTTTCCTCAGAACTTTGAAGCACCTTTGGCACCGATTACAGCCTCGAGTTTTACTTGGTATGATGCTACAACCTTGGCACACCTGTATTTGGGGAGTATTCTTCTCTGCAGTTCGATCGGGTTCAAGTCCGGACTCAGGCTGGGCCACTCAATAACATTGAGACTTGTCCCAAAGCCACTCCTGCGTTGTCTTGGTTGTGTGCTTAGGGTCGTTGTCTTGTTGGAAGGTCAACCTTCGCCCCAGTCTGAGGTTCGGAGTGCTCCGGAGCAGGTTTTTGTCAAGGATCTCTCTCTCTCTTTGCTCGGTTCATCTTTCCCTCGATCCTGAGTAGTCTCCCAGTCCCTGCCACTGAAAAACATCCCCTCAGCATGATGCTTCCTCCACCATTCTTCACCGTAGGGATGGTATTGGCAGTGGTGGGAAAAGTACTAAATTCTCATACTTGAATAAAAGTAAAGAAACCTTTTTAATAGAAAATGACTGAAGTAAAAGTGAGTCACCCAGTAAAATACTACTTGAGTAAAAGTCTAAAAGTAGTTTGTTTTCAATATACTTAAGTATCAAAAGTAAAAGATTAATAAAAATAAACAAAAAAAAAAAATCCTTATTAAATAAACCAGACAGCACAATTTTCTTGTTTTTCTTATTTACTGATAGCCAGGGTCACACTCGGACATAATTTAAAAACAAAGCATTTGTGTTTAGGGAGTCTGTCAGATCAGACTCGGTAGGGATGACCAGGGACGTTCTCTTGATACATGTGCGAATTGGACCATTTTCTTGTCCTGCTAACCATTCAAAATATATAACAAGTACTTTTGGATGTCAGGAAAATGTATGCAGTAAAAAGTACATCATTTGTTTTAGGAATGTAGTAAAGTGAAAGGTATCAAACATATAAATAGTAAAGTACAGAGAGACACCAAAAAACTACCTAAGTAGTACTTTAAAGTTTTTTTTAAAAGTACTTTACACCACTGGGTATTGGCTAAGTTATGAGCAGTGCCTGGTTTCTTCTAGACCTGAAGCTTTGTATTCAGGCAAAAGAGTTCCATCTTGGTATCATCAGACCATAGAATCTTGTTTCTCGTGTTCAGAGTCCATTGGGTGCCTTTTGGCAAACTCTTAAGTGGGCAGACATGTTCCTTTTTTTACTGAGGAGTGGCTTTCATCTGGCCACTGCCATAAAGGCCTGATTGGTGGAGTGCTGCAGACATGGTTTTCCTTCTGAAAGGTTCTCCCATCTCCACAGAGGAGCTCTAGTGCTCTTTCACATTGACCATCGGGTTCTTGATCACCTCCCTGACCAAGGCCCTTCCCCATTGCTCAGTTTGGCCAGACAGCCAGCTCTAGGAAGTGTCTTGGTGGTTACGAACTTCTTCCATTTAAGTATGATGGAGGCTACTGTGTTCTTGGGGACCTTCAATGTTACATAAATGTTTTGGTACTCTACCCCAGATCTGTGCCTTGACACAACCTGTCTCTGAGCTCTACGGACAATTCCTTTCGACCTCATGGCTTGGTTTTTGCTCTGACATGCACTGTCAACTGTGGGACTTTATATAGACAGGTGTGTGCCTTTTCAAATCATGTCCAATCAATTGAATGTACCACAGGTGAACTCCAAGTTGTAGAAACATCTCAAGGATGATCAAAGGAAACAGGAAACTAAGGGTCTGAAAACGTATGTAAAATAATTTTTTTTAAATGTTTTCACTTTGTTGTTATAGGGTATTGTGTGTAGCTTGAGGAACAACATTCATTTAATCCATTTTGGAATAAGGCTGTAACATAACAAAATGTGGAAAAAGTGAAGGGGTCTGAATACTTTCCAAATGCACTTTAACTCCACTCACTTCTTGTATCTGTGTACTCCGTTTGTTTGTGTGGTCTTGGCTAGCCTAATGTCCGGTCGGTACCTAGATAGCAATCACTTACGTGACTAACGTTAGCCCTGTCATGAAAAGGGGCATGAGGGAAGCCCTACGATAAAGGCAATGTTGAAAAGTAATCTTTAGACATGTTTTCCTTATGTAGTTTTGTAACAAGCAGACAACAAGAAAATTGCATTTTGAAAAAGGTCAAGTTGTTTTCCCCCAAAGGCAGGCGTGCCACGAAATTCTATTGGAACCCAGAAAGAGTAGCTGCTGCCTTGGCAACACCTAATGGGGATCCCTAATCAATACAAATACAGAACAAAAATATGAACGCAACATGCAACATTTACAAATATTTTTTGTGAGTTACAGTTCATATAACTAAATCGGTCAATTTAAATTTCATTGGGCTCTAAGTAATGGATTTCACGTGACTGGGCAGGGGACAGCCATGGATGTGCCTTGGAGGTCATAGGCCCACCCACTTGGCAGCCAGGCCCACCCACGGTTTTGAGGCCGGTTGGACGTACTGCCAAATTCTCTAAAACGATGTTGGAGGCAGCTTATGGTAGAGAAATGAACATTCAGTTCTCTGGCAACAGTTCTGGTGGACGTTCCTGCAGTCAGCATGTCAATTACACGCTCCCTCAAAACTTGAGACATCTGTGGCATTGTTTTGTGACACAACTGCACATTTTAAAGTGGTTATTTATTGTCCCCAGCTCAAAATGCACCTGTATAGTGATCATGCTATTTTATCAGCTTCTTTATTTGCCACACCTGTCAGGTGGATGGATTATCTTGGCTAAGGAGAAATGCTCACTAACAGGGATGTAAACAAATGTGGGCACAAAATCTAAGAGAAAAGAATTTTGTGTGTAGGGAACATTTCTAGGATCTTTTTATTTCAGCTCATGAAAAATGGGACCAACAATTCAAATGTTTATTTTTGTTCAGTGTATTTAATACCAACTGGTTTTTAAACTACGGCTCTCGACATGGTTCAACGAGCCAATATATCAGCACGAGAGGTAAGTTGAGCCACCCCTTGTTTCTAGGAAACCATACTTCAGCAATAAGGCAATCAAGGCAGTGTTGTATCATGAATACAGGTAAAAGGCATTGTCAACCCGTTTACCTGCGACAGTATTCGTGATGCAGCACTGCCTCGCGTGCCTTACGCCTTGATCACCCCTACAGCATCATACCGTTTTGGTACACCAGAAGTACCTAATTTTATGATGCTGTAGGTGTGATCGAGGCATTGGAATGCTGCATTTACCTTGCAGTATTGCATTGCAGAGGCAGTTTCAGTGTGTTCTGTGTGGTGTGTTGTATCTTTGGCTATGTCCGATTAAGTGATATGACATGCTATTCTATAAAATACTTTCTCCGTAATTAATATTACCTGATTGAGCTAATCATGTAAATGTAATTGACTAGAGAGTCGGGGCACCACAAAATAATATTTATAGAGCTGTTATCTTCCGAATAAACTCTTAAAGACCTAGTAATATTTTACATCAATAGCAGTCAATATTATTCGTCACCTTAATTCAGTCTCATCTCAAAGTTGTAAATTCTTCACGAACCCTGGCTAACAAGTTGAATCAGCAATGCAAAATTGGGTTTAATTATTTATTTACTAAATACCTAACTAATCACACAGAATTACATATACACAGAATTAATTATACCTTGATTACAAATTACGTCATAAAGGAAAATGTCCCAAGCGGGCGGAACAGATATGTCAGCTGGTTACACAAAAGAAAAGGGTCTGGGTTTGAGTGAAAGAGCGGGAAGACTGAGGGACAAAGGGAGAAGCTGTGCTATCGTAAATACAGTATCTTATGCATTCTAAATTACTGTCCATTTGGAAAAGGAAAATGCAATAAATATTTACTCTGAGCTGTGCTTCAGTAGGTTGGTGGTAGATGGAAGGCCGTGTTGCCAAACCGAGTCCTTTGTCCTTTGAAGAATGTCTCTGGTGGTCAATTGGAAACGTTGTAGTAATGTTGTTGTGTGATAGACGGGATACTCTGTCTGTTCTTTCCTAGCCCGCGTTTGCAGCTGCTGTTGCTAACTCAACGGCTAGGAGGTATCACTTCTGTAGTGAATGAGAGGTCAAAGTTCATACCATTCGCAACCAACGCTGAGGTTGGCTTAGTTCTGTAGTTGACATGTTAGTCCTTTTAACGCAGAGGCTGCAGACCTCACGTACTTGGAACAGGAGGTTACATTTTCATCAAGGATTTATATAGTGGAACGAGAAGGGTGTGTCTGAAAAGTTTTATAACCCATGTCTCTTCACAGGGGCGGCCCACTGATTGAGCAGAGCCCTAACCTTATGAAAACCCAAATCTCTCATTTGGAAGCTAAAATTACATTTCATGTCTTCACCAATAATTTTATATTCAAACATTTTAAATTGAACAATTCCATTTGACTACAATGTGCAGACTTTCCACTGTAGAGTTTGTCATCCTGTCATTGATGAGAATGTCCCAGATGACAACCAAACTGACATCATATTCATTAAGTTCCACCGCATATGTGAAATTGGTCGGATGACCAGAATATAGTTAATTTCCCCCGACCTTCTGGTGTTCCCAGAATCTCTATGTTAACCAAGGGGTTTCAAATGTCACATCAGTAGGATAGAGAGAGGAAAAAGTGGCCAACGTCATGACAGGGGCATACTTTGGATTTATGGAACTTTTGCATCAAACTGTATGTGCAGATGGCTTGGCAGAAATGGTAGCAGAGAGTAAATGTAGGCAGACAGCGAACAAACCGGCGCTGTACCAAACCAAATGCGAGGCTGGAGAAGAGGTGAAATAATAATGGGTGAGTTAAGATCAATACATCAGATGATTGGGTCAGCAACATGAACATGATATTCTGATAGAACTGTTAGCGGGCATAAGTGTGTTTCTGACGGCCAATACAGAACTACTTGGAATGCTGCTCGTCCAATGGGGATCCAAACAATCTTTTTTTTTAAACAAAATGAATCATGTAACCAAATATTTAGAAAGAGGTCATTTCAAGGAATCTGTGAAGAAAGAAACCACATGGAAAAGTTGGTACGCCCAAATAACTATTTTTCACAAAGTCAAAAGCATAATGATTTCTATAAACACAATAAATTAATATATTGAAACCAAAGTAGATAGTTGTTTTAAAGATTTGTTTTATTCGTCAGTTGGGGTCTCTATAAGCTACAATGACATCCCAAACCTAGCATGAATGTCTTACTTTGTAGCTGTGTGGGTTGATATGGTCAAAATGTTTGCCTTGGGGTAAGTTGTGCCAATGGCATTTCAACAGGTGTAGACTAGCAGTGAAATGCTTACTTACAGGTCCTTTTACAACAATGTAGTGAGAAAATAAATAGAAATAGTGACACAAGGAATAAATACAGTGAATAACTAATAAAAAAATAACATGTCTATATACAGGGATTAACAGTACCAAGTCGATGTGCAGCGTTACGAGGTAATTGAGGTAGCTATGTACATATAGGTAAGGTTTAAGTGACTAGACAACAGGATTGATAATAGACTGTAACAGCAGCATATGTGGTGTGAGTGAGTGAGAGTGTGTGTGAGTGGCGTCAGTATGCATGTGTGCGTGGTTAAAGTGGTTTTAAAGTGACTCGGCAACAGGATAGATAGACAGTAGCAGAAGCGTATGTTGTGTGTGTGTGTGTCGTCAGTATGCGTGTGTGTTGGTGTAAGCGTGCGAGTCCTGTGTGTGTGTGTGTGTGTGTGTGTGTGTGGAGAGTTGGTGCAAAAAAGTGTGTGTGTGTTGTGGTGGCAAGGTATGTACTGTGTGTGTGGGTAGAGGCCAGTGTGTGCATAGTCAGTGCAATAGTTTTTGTTTTTATGTATACATAGTATTTTTGCACGTTAATGCATATGTGAATTTTTATTGTTACAGAGCAGGCATCATTATGCCCTGTGTATACAAATGTAAAACAGGCAGGGGTCTATCCCCCTTGAGGTTCTTGAAAGAGCAGCCAAGGAAGTGAGAGAAGGGAAGACGTCCATTGGAGCAGCAGCAAGGGATGAACAAATAGACTGAATGACACTGAAGAGGTACAGAAAACAAACATGTACCTGTTTGAAAGAGAGGCTGTGATGAGTGGCAGAGGAACACAAGGTCTTATCTGATGACATGGAGTCTGATCTGTATAAAGAGAGGCTGTGATGAGTAGCAGAGGAACACAAGGTCTTATCTGATGACATGGAGTCTGATCTGTATAAAGAGAGGCTGTGATGAGTAGCAGAGGAACACAAGGTCTTATCTGATGACATGGAGTCTGATCTGTATAAAGAGAGGCTGTGATGAGTAGCAGAGGAACACAAGGTCTTATCTGATGACATGGAGTCTGATCTGTATAAAGAGGAGGTCTTATCTGTGATGAGTCTGATCTGCAGAGGAACACAAGGTCTTATCTGATGACATGGAGTCTGATCTGTATAAAGAGAGACTGTGATGAGTAGCAGAGGAACACAAGGTCTTATCTGATGACATGGAGTCTGATCTATATAAAGAGAGGCTGTGATGAGTAGCAGAGGAACACAAGGTCTTATCTGATGATATGGAGTCTGAGCTTGATAGAGGCGATGACAGAGTAGCAGAGGAAAACCAGGTTTTCGATCAAATTTTATTTGTCACGTGCCGAAAACAACAGGTGTAGTAGACCTTAGTGAAATGCTTATACAAGCCCTTAACCAACAATGCTTTAAGAAGTTTTAAGAAAAAAAATATAAATGTAACAAATAATTAAACAGCAGTCGTGAAATAAGCGAGGCTATATACAGGGGGTACCGGTACAGAGTCAATGTGCAGGGGCACCTGTTAGTTGAGGTAATATGTACATGCAGGTAGAGTCAAAGTGACTATGCATATATTATAAACAGAGAGAGGCAGCAGTGTAAAAGAGGGGTCTGGGTAGCCCTTTGATTAGCTGTTCAGGGGTCTTAAGGCTTTGGAGGTAGAAGCTGTTAAGCCTTTTGGACCTAGACTTGGCGCTCCGGTACTGCTTGCCGTGCGGTAGCAGAGAGAACAGTCTGACTATGTTGACTGGAGTCTTTGACCATTTTTAGGGCCTTCCTCTGACACTGCCTGGTATAGAGGTCCTAGATGGCAGGAAGCTTGGCCCTAGTGAAGTACTGGTCCGTACGCACTACCCACTGTAGTGCCTTGCAGTTGGATGCTGAGCAGTTGTCATACCAGGCAGTGATGCAACCAGTCAGGATGCTCTCGTGGTGCAGCTGTAGAACCTTTTGAGGAAATGAGGACCCATGCCAAATCTTTCCAGTCTCCTGAGGGGGAATAGGCTTTGTCGTGTCCTCTTCACGACTGTCTTAGTGTGTTTGGACCATGATAGTTTGTTTGGTGACGTGGACATCAAGGAACTTGAAGCTTTCAACCTGTTCCACTACAGCCCCGTCGATGAGAATGGGGGCGTGCTTGGTTTTCCTTTTCCTGTAGTCCACAATCCTCATTTGTCTTGATCACGTTAAGGGAGAGGTTGTTGTCCTGGCACCACACGGCCAGGTCTCTGACCTCTCTATAGGCTGTCTCATCATGGTTGGTGATCAGCTCTACCACTGTTGTCATCAGCAAAGTCGATGATGGTGTTGAGTCATGCCTGGCAGTCATGGGTGAACAGGGAGTAAAGGAGGGGACTGAGCATGCACCCCTGAGAGGCCCCATGTTGAGGATTAGCGTGGCGGATGTGTTGTTCGCTACCCTTACCACCTGGGGGCAGCCCATCGAAGTTCAGGATCCAGTTGCAGAGGCATGGTGTTTAGTCCCAGGGTCCTTAGCTTAGTGATGAGCTTTCAGGGCACTATAGTGTTGAACGCTGAGCTGTAGTCAGTGAATAGCATTTTCACGTAGGTGTTCCTTTTGTCCAGCTGGGAAAGGGCAGTGTGGATTGCACTAGTGCATCATTTGGGGATCTGTTGGGTCGGTATGCAAATTAGTGGGTCTAGGGTTTCTGGGATAACGGTGTTGATGTGAGCCATGACCAGCCTTTCAAAGCACTTCATGGCTACAGACGTGAGTCGGTAGTCATTTAGGCAAGTTACCTTAGTGTTCTTGGGCACAGGGACTATGGTGGTCTGCTTGAAACATTGGTATTAGACTCAGACAGGGAGAGGTTGAAAATGTCAGTGAAGACACTTGCCGGTTGGTCAGCGCATGCTCAGAATACACGTCCTGGTAATCCGTCTGGCCCTCCGGCCTTGTGAATGTTGACCTGTTTAAAGATCTTACTCACATCGACTTCTGAGAGCGTGGTCACACAGTCGTCCGGAACAGCTGGTGCTCTCATGCATGGTTCAGTGTTACTTGCCTCAAAGCGAGCATAGAAGTAATTTAGCTCATCTGGTAGGTTTGTGTCACTGGGCAGCTCGTAGCTGTGTTTCCCTTTGTAGTCTGTAATAGTTTCAAGCCCTGCCACATCCGACGAGCTTCAGAGCTGGTGTAGTATGATTCGATCTTAGTCCTGTATTTGATGGTTCGTTGGAGGGTACAGCGGGATTTCTTATAAGCTTCCGGGTTAGAGCCCGCTCCTTGAAAGCGGCAGCTCTACCCTTTAGCTCATTGCGGGTGTTGCCTATAAATCCATGGCTGCTGGTTGGGCTATGTACTTAGTCCCTGTGGGGACAACGTCATCGATGCACTTATTGGTGAAGCCAGTGACTGATGTGGTGTACTCCTCAATGCCATCGGAAGAATCTCAGAACTTATTCCAGTCTGTGCTAGCAAAGCAGTCCTGTAACTCATCTGATAACATGGAGCTGAACTTGATAAACATATCAAGAATTTTGCGGACCAGTTTAGTAGCCTCAAATGCAGAGAACTTGCCTTCGAATTGGCACGTAGAAACAACATCACTGTCCCAGACAGCTGGTCAGGACTTATTCCACATTTTGTTGAGTTACAGCCTGAATTTTCTCACTGATCTACACACACTACGCCATAATGACAAAGTGAAAACATGTTTTTTGGAAATGTTTGCAAATGTATTGAAATTTAATTACAGAAATATCTCATTTACATAAGTATTTACACCCCTGTGTCAATACTTTGTAAATGTGATTATAGCTGTGAGTCTTTCTGGGTAAGTCTCTAAGAGCTTTCCACACTTGGATTGTGCAACATTTGCCCATTTTATTATTATCTTTAAAATTCAAGCAAAAACCTTGAAGTCCGAGAACTCTGAGACAAAACTGTGTCGAGGCACAGATCTGGGGAAGGTCCCCAAGAACAGTGGCCTCCATCATTCCTAAATGGAATAAGTTTGGAACCACCAAGACTCTTCCTAGAGCTGGCTGCCTGGCCAAACTGAGCAATCGGGGGAGAAGGTCCTTGGTAAGGGAGGTGACTAAGAACACGATGGTCTGAATGCTAAGCATCACGTCTGGAAGAAACCTGGAACCATCCCTACGTTGAAGCATGGTGGTGGCAGTATCGTGATGTGGGGTTGTTTTTCAGTGGCAGGGACTGGGAGACTAGTCAGGATCGAGGGGAAAGATGAACAGAGCGAAGTTCAGAGAGATCCTTGATAAATTTGCAAACATTTCTAAAGACATGTTTTTGTTATTGTGTGTAGACTGAAGGGGGGGGAATGTTTTTTTTAATCCATTTTAGAAAAAGGCTGTAACGTAACAAAATATTATCGACCCCCGTCAGAGAGTTTCTGTGTATGGTCGTTGTTAACTATCGACTTTATCTATCTTCTTCAGGTGTGCGTGTGTTGGTGGACGCACGGGAGAAGCTTCACATCCCCTGGGGTTCCCCTGACAACCAGGTGCACGGAGACAATGTGATGTCATTCGACACACGGTCTGTGACGATGGCGAATGGCCAGGTGGAGACAAGCGTGTTTCTCAAGTACCTGCCCTCCATCCAGGTCCTGTGGGCCGACAGCGGAATACAACAGGCCTACGTCAGACGCAGGGAGTTCCAACTGGTTAGTACACACCCCAGTACACGCCCCCCAGAGTTTCCATTATCCCTCAATTGCCAGCTTATTCATTTCTGGAAATACCAGTCAATGGAAATATATTTGACTGTCATGCTTATCAGGCTACAGGTTAATTTACATTATTTGTGGAATTAAATTGGCCAGTGTTTTCATTGGTCATCATGTATCTTATTTATCCAACACAACTATCACAAAATACAGAGCCTATTTTGAGCGAGATTTTTCCAGCAGCTCCTCAGCTGATTGCCTTTGGTTCCGCAATGAATGTGTTTTACTCCATTCTAAATGCAATTGCATGTTAAATAGTTTTGGTGCATGAGAGGGGGGAAATAGTTACTATTTTATTCTCAACTGGTAATTGAAGCACGCCTCCCATTCACCATTCCAGTGCGGGCAACAGTCTATCAGCGTGTCCCATCACGTTCCAAATGTAAGCTGGGTGCGTGTCTTACCTTTGCTTCAAAGTAGGCTATAGGCAAAATTCAATAATGGAAATGTGGAGTCATTTATTTTAAAGACTTCATAGGCCACTCAGCCTTAAAGAGCGAGATTAGGGGGAAAGGCCCTGCGATAGACTAGCGTCCTCTACAGATGGTGTGCTTGAACATCGAGCTGCCTCACGCTACAGAAACAGGAGATAGGCGCAGGAGCCTATGAGGAATACATTTGTAATGTAGTGAAGCTGTCTCTAGAGCAATGCAAGATCTCTTTCATGATCATGTGAAATTTCAATTGCTATGGAAATGCTGGGATGTGTTTTTTTTTTTGTTTTTTTTCATGACCATGTTTAATTGAATTATTATGCAACTATGATGGTGATAAGATATGGATTACAATTATCATCCAGGATATTAAAGCTATACTCACTTCATGTATACTCACGATACACACACTCAACCATGCAAATTGTCTGGGTTATTTATTTAGACATCACACATTATAGTCTTACTAATTATCCAGACATCCTATAGAGTGGCAAGAAAAAGTATGTGAACCCTTTGGAAATACCTGGTTTCTGCATAAATTAGTCATAAAATGTGAGCTGATCTTCATCTAGGTCACAACAATAGACAAACACAGTCTGCTTAAACTACACACAAACAATTATACGTTTTTATTGCACACATTGTGTAAACATTCACAGTGCAGGGTGGGAAAAGTATGTGAACCCTTGGATTTAATAACTGTTGACCCTTCTTTGGCAGCAATAACCTCAACCAAACGTTTTCTGTAGTTACAGATCAGACCAGCTCAAAAGTCAGGAGGAATTTGGTGGACAGATTCTATTTGGTGGCCTAACATTCTCCTGCAAGATGTCTTGATTAACTTGGGAATTCATTTTTCTGTCTGATAGCAAGCTGTCCAGGCCCTGAGGCAGCAAAGCAGCCCCAAACCATGATGCTCCGTCCACCATACTTTACAGTTGGGATGATGTCGGTGTGCTGTGCCTTTTTTTTCCACAAAGTGTTGTGTTCTTTCCAAACAACTCAACTGTAGTTTCATCTGTCCACAGAATATTTTGCCAACCGCGCTGTAGAACATCCAGGTGCACTTTTGCAAACTTCAGATGTGCAGCAATGTTGTTGTTTTTTTGGACAGCAGTGGCTTCTTCTGTGGTGTCCTCCCATTAACACCATTCTTGTTTAGTGTTTTACGTATCGTAGACTCGTCAACAGAGATGTTAGCATGTTCCAGAGATTTCTGTAGTCTTTAGCTGACACTCTAGGATTCTTCTTAACCTCATTGAGCATTCTGCTCTGTTATCTTGCAGTCATCTTTGCAGGACAGCCACTCTAGGGAGAGTAGTAACAGTGCTGAACTTTCTCCATTTATAGACTATTTGTCTTAATGTGGACAGAGGAACGTCAAGACTTTTAGAGATACTTTTGAAACCCCTTCCAGGTTTCTGCTAGTCAACCATTCTTAATCTTCTGAGATCTGTTTTTGTTTGAGGCGTGGTTCACATCAGGCAATGCTTCTTGTGAATAGCAAATTTAAATTTTGTGAGCTTTTTCTTTTATAGGGCAAGGCAGCTCTAACCAACATCTCCAATCATGTCTCATTGATTGTACTCCAGGTTAGCTGACTCCTGACTCCAATTAGCATTTGGAAAAGTCATTAGCCAAGGGGTTCACATGTTTTTTTCTAACCTAAATTATGCATTTAATATAGACAAGAAAAATACAATTTTTGTGTTATTAGTTTAAGCACACTGTGTTTGTCTATTGTTGTATCTGAGATGAAGATCAGATCAAATTTTATGGCCAATTTATGCAGAAATCCAGATAATTCTAAAGGGTTCACATACTTTTCCTTGCCACTGTGTACACATTTACACACACACACACACGCTCACTTCACACACTCACAGGAAGATCCATAAATGCTCTACACACACACACACACCCACTCACATGCAGCAGTTTTAGGCTGATAGATTAGTATGATTATCCAGGAAGCTAAAATAAATGTCTCTTCTCTGTCTCTTAGGGTGAGTCTGTGAAGTATTTCTTGGACAATGTGGAGATGCTGGGGGAGCAGGTGGGTTTCCTCTTTATCCCTCTTTCACTCTACATCCCCCTCTCCTGTCCTCCACTTAACATTCTTTCTCTCTCCTCCAGAGCTACATCCCTTCCCAGCAGGACATCCTGCTAGCCCGCAAGCCCACTAAAGGCATCCATGAGTACGACTTTGAGATCAAGAGCGTTCCCTTCAAGATGGTGGACGTGGGAGGACAGCGCTCAGAGAGACGTCGGTGGTTTGAGTGTTTTGACTCTGTCACCTCCATACTGTTCCTAGTGTCTTCTTCAGAGTATGACCAGGTACACGCACAGTGGACACACACTCACCACTAGGGCTGGCCAATTAAATCAATATCAATAATTATCGAGGTAATTACCTCCCTCGATAACAATATTTATTCTATAATGACGATATAGAATAATTAGGTACAGCCATTCATTTCAGCTCTGATGCAGCAGGAACGTGCGGAGAAGTGACAATATGCACGTGGAGAGGTATACGCCCACTAAAAACCACTTAGCACCTCGGGTGATGGAGTAGCCACTATTAACCAGGAATAATGAGTGATGTAGGTGAAAACAGTGGCAGTGATAGCCATGGAGAAGGAGCAGCTTCCAACTAAGAAATTATTGATAAAAAGGGTTCAACTGTTTCAGTAATTTGGAAGTGGTTTGGCCTTTTGAAGTCCGACAAAGAGCAGAACAATGTTCGGTGCAAATTGTGCCGTAGACCGGTGGCTACGAAGTATGGTAATACAACAAACCTTTTTCAACATCTGAAGCGAAATCCCTCTTTGGAACATGCAGGAAGTTTGAGTTTGCGCCACGGTGTTGATAAACGCCCCTCAAGCACCAGCCAATCTGGGGATGTTGCCCGAAGCAGTCAACACTGACAGCGTTTATGCCCTACAAGCAAACACCGAAAAGACAAAGACATCACAAATGCTATTATGCATTGCTAAGGACATTAGCACAGTCGAAAAGGAAGGTTTCATGAGGCTTATAAAAAATAAAAAATAAATTTTTTTTTACCTTTATTTAACTAGGCAAGTCAGTTAAGAACAAATTCTTACTTACAATGACAGGCTATCGGGGAACAGTGGGTTAACTGCCTTATTCAGGGCTAGAACGACAGATGTTTACCTTGTCAGCTCGGGGATTCGTTCTAGCAACCTTTCGGTTAGTAGTCCAGCGCTCTAACCACGGTTTGTTAAGGCATTCTTGAGTTTGAAGCAGATATGCACCTTTTAAACATCATTTGATTAATATCATGATAATTATCGTTATCGAATGAAAATATATATATCTCGTGATAATTTATTTGCCATATCGCCCAGCCCTACTCACCACACACTCCCTTTTGTTTCTCTCACCCACACACTCCCTAATGTATTTATTTTTTCAAGGTCTTGATGGAGGACCGACAGACCAACCGTCTGAGAGAGTCATTGAACATCTTTGAGACGATAGTCAACAACCGAGTCTTCCTCGCCGTCTCCATCATCCTCTTCCTCAACAAGACTGACCTCTTGGAGGAGAAGGTCAGTAACATCACAATCACACCAAACACTCTAGGAAGCAGGGTTCACACAAGAAAGTAGACACTATTCGCTTTTCAGAGATAAATTTGTTGTTATTGAGGCCACACAAACCTTCAGATTCTACTAGGGCTGACCCCAATTAGTCAACTGGTTCATTGTTTGGTCGATAGGCTGTTGGTTGACTAAGATTTTCACTTATTCACGCTTGGCATTCTCTCAACCAGCTTCATGAGATTGTAACCTGGAATGCATTTCAATTAACAGTTGTGCCTTGTTAATTTGTGGAATTTCTTTCTTCAATGTGTTTGAGCTAATCAGTTGATATTGATTAAAGTGTACGTACAAATGGCTTATAGTACAGGTTGTTCGCAAATTATATTATACATATGTTATATTTTGCTTTTCAATAATATCTGACATGTTGGAATAAGAACATTGTTCTACTTTATTTTATTAGAACTTTACAGGCTTAATTCTATTCTGTTAAAATAAATTACAATCTAAATGTGATTTTTAGCACCATGGGTAAATTTCTCAAATGTCCAGTAAATGTAAATCTTGCCGGTTACGTTGTCCTGTGCCACATTTACCTAACGAAAAGCCCACCTTACACATTGAATAAGGGACTGGCACTGACCTGTATATACTTGCATTCTCATATTTCTTCAACTTATATCGTACTTCTTGTGTGTTTTTATTCTATTTTCTATTATCTATCTACGTTATTATCAACGCTGCATTGTGGGAAAGAGCTCTCAGTAAAGAATTTCACTAATGTTTTACACCTGATGTATCCTGTACATGTGGCGAATAAACTTTGTGTTGATCTGTTCCTGGCAGGTCTCGAACATTTCACTGAAGAAATACTTTCCAGAGTACACGGGGCCGGACCACAGCCTGCCGGACGTCCAGAAGTTCCTAGTGGACTGTTTCCGAGGGAAGAGAAGAGATGCGACACAGAAGCCCCTCTACCACCACTTCACCACAGCCATCAACACAGAGAACATCCGCCTGGTGTTCCGAGATGTCAAGGATACCATCCTCCACGAAAACCTCAAACAGCTTATGCTCCAGTGACCTATGACCACTAGAGAGGACCTGAGAGGAACCAGCCTCAGAGAGAACCCCAGAGAGGACCTCTTCTCCCGCCTAAAAGAAGACCTGATTGAGGACTGCTCTCACCTTCAAAAGAGGACCGGATTGAGGACCCCAGTGCCTTGGGGAGGACCTTGATGTTCCACTTTTGTTGTTTCAATGGTTTTATTTGGTTTTTACTGCACTGTGTTGAGTGGATGGTGTATAGACTGCTCTGAGGTCAGTTTGACCTTTTAGGAGCCAGGGACATGATTGAACGCTGGATAATAAGCACTGTCCTTGGACCAGTTTTGAAGCCTGCCATGCTGTCATAGCCCCGCTCCTGTCCACTGATCTGAGACCTGTGTGACTGACAGAAACAACAATGCGTTAATACAACAACGTCTTAATAACCCTTAATCTGTTTGTGTGTGTGTGTGTGTGTGTGTGTGTGTGTGTGTGTGTGTGTGTGTGTGTGTGTGTGTGTGTGTGTGTGTGTGTGTGTGTGTGTGTGTGTGTGTGTGTGTGTGTGTGTGTGAGTGAGCGCAGGGCACACACACACGCGCAATCTGTGTATACCTGTTTTGGCATTAGCTATCATGTAAACAATCATTTCTTTATAGTCAATACATTTTAACATGTGTATACAGTTTACAAATTTCTACCTTTCTATTCCCAGGTAGTTCACATGTAATTCTGCTGTAAGGACACCACACACGCTTGGACGGTTATCTAGTATTGTTATCTCAGGGTTGGATGGAGGTACCGCTACAAAGGATGTCATTATTGTGTTATTATTGTAATAAACAGTCTGTCCATAGGGCTGTAGTCTGTCTATACCCTCAAATTCAAATCTGGACCTCCACTGCTTTTTAGATTTGTATTCTTCCCCCTCTAATCAGGGACTGATTTTAGACCTGCGACACCACGTGGGTGCAATTAATTATCAGGTAGAACAGAACCAGCAGCACTCCGTATCTCGTAGGGTCAGAGTTGAAAACTCCTAGTATATAGTGTATATCCAAGGTTGAAGCTTTAGAGTTTTATTTAAATGTCTTCCTGTGACGACCTGTTCTGGGACGTATTCATGAAGTGGAAGAAAACAGGCTGAAACAGGGATGTACTATCTGAACTTGTCCAATAAGAAACGCTTGTTTTCTTTTTCCATTGCACAATGTTTTGAAACATTTTTCTACAGTGTGCCCCACCGGACCAGAAAAGCAGAGGGGCATGTCTCAGACCCTGGGCTACAGTACTTTAATTTGGGGTGCAACGTTACAGAACTTTCAGGCAGATTCGTATGCGTGTTAATTTCTGTCTGAACTTTCTATAATGTTTTGCCCCCACGGAACGTGGCTCAGGTTACCACGACAAGTTAAAGGTACCGCCTCCTCCTTCCCTTCCCATTGGTGGCCTTGTAAAGGGACTTGTGTTATTGGTCAGTGAGGTTGTCTGTCTAATGGATGTGATCATGTTTATAGTTGTACAGACTGACTCAAATGTATCTTTTAGTTTAAAATATGACAGATTAGTTTGTTTTCATGTCCATACTGTAACCTGTTGTTGATGACAATAGTGTGTGTATAAGTATGCCAACACTGTAAGATACGCCACCTCATAGAGCTGAGAGACAGCTAGAGACTGACTCCAGATTAGCGTTTTGAATGTTTCTCTCCAGCCACGTCACACTGCCTTTTATATTACTGTATAAAGATCGACTGTCCTAGTTTCTCTAGCTCCGGAGATTACGTGTCTGTCTTTCCACTGTGCCTCGCTCTGGCCTTGTACAGACTGACGCCTGGGCCCAGTTTCACAAAACCTTTTAGAAGACATTTCTTAAGTGCCATTTCTTTCCCTTAACTTTATACGTATTAAAATGTGCTATTCCTCAATAAGGTTATTACAAATGTCCTTAAGTTTCTTCCTAAGAAAATAGTTTAAAATAAATTTGATTCTTGAAAAGAAAGTTATTGGATTTCTACTTGTAATTCCAAGATGGCTAATAGTAAACACTTGTTTTAAACTCATGGAAGTGAGAAAATAAGCTAATGAAAGCAATTGAACATGTTTATTGACTCTACTGAAACTTTCAGTTGGATTTGTTTTAAATCCAATAAAACATTTTAGACCAGTAATCTCGGTAAGAAATATGCTAACATGATTGCCCTTGCTAGATAACTCTGTTGCCTAGCGACAATCATTTTAGGAAGATAAGTCCTTAAGAAAATCGTGAACTATGAAACATTTGAGTTCTTATGATCTTATTTATTTTTAAAAAGCTTAAGTTCTTGCATAACTTTTGTAAAACTGTGCCCTGATGCTTTAGTTGTAATCTAAAACTGTTTACTTCCACGTTTAAATGATTCAACAACAACAAAAAATCACTGTTTCACGGTTGGCCTTGTCAATGAACATATGTTTCTTTCTCTAACAATCTGCATTTTTTTTTTAATATGCCACTAAATTTTACAATAAAACACTTTTCTAATAAAGTGTGAATTGTCATTCATTCAGCCCATAGACTATAAAGCAGCAGTTTGAGTCTGGACCAGAGGCCAGCCCAGTGTGCACGTATTTTTATTATCCCGCTCAACACTAGCACACACGATTCAACTCCCCAAGGGCCTGACAATTACAGATAGTTCACAATCATTTCAGAAACCCTGGTATAACGTGTTCCAAAAGAGTACAAGGCAAAGCGACAGGAATAAGTGCTTGGACCACAGCCTAAGGCTGGATTCCAAACACTTAAAAGACACACACTATCCCCTCAACCCTCAAATTAAGTGTACATTTCTGATGACAAGTACACACTTGCAAGGCAAGGGGCGAGAGAGGAAGGAATGATTTTTAAATCGACCGCCCTTGTCCGGATATTCATCCCGCGATGATTGTGCTTTCAGCCACGGGTAGCTTGTGGGTGCTTTATATGCGCTACAGTCAATTATGATTGCATGTCTACTTGTATTAACTATTTAACTATTAATAGACGCATACTGTATGATAGCTAGAAAATTAATTAGCTAACTAATGTTAGCCTGCCTAGCTACTTCTGAAGGAAAATGTTTTATTTCTGCAATTTCCAAAAGCTAACCAAACAAAAACATTACTTTTATGAGGTGTTTGTGCATTAGCAGCACAATTTTCTAACTTATTTACATTTGTTTTTACTTACACTTGTATGTTGACTCCATATTGACGTTGAGGTTTTAAGTTTTGGCTGACTTTAAAAATATATTTATTTACTTAACCTTTACCGAGGAAAGTCAGTTAAGAACAAATACGTATTTACACTGACGGCCTACCAAAAAGCAAAAGGCCTCCTGCGGGGACGGGGGCTGGGTTTAAAAATGTAATACAAATATACACTGCTCAAAAAAATAAAGGGAACACTAAAATAACACAGCCTAGATCTGAATGAATTAAATACTTATTAAATACTTTTTTATTTACATAGTTGAATGTGGTGACAACAAAATCACACAAAAATGATCAATGGAAAACAAATGTATCAACCCATGGAGTACTGGATTTGGAGTCACTCTCCAGGCTGATCCAACTTTGATGTAATGTCCTTAAAACAAGTCAGAATGAGGCTCAGTAGTGTGTGTGGCCTCCACGTGCCTGTATGACCTCCCTACAACGCCTGGGCATGCTCCTGATGAGGTGGAGGATGGTCTCCTGAGGGATCTCCTCCCAGACCTGGACTAAAGCATCCACCAACTCCTGGACAGTCTGTGGTGCAACGTGGCGTTGGTGGATGGGAGCGAGACATGATGTCCCAAATGTGCTCAATTGGATTCAGTTCTGGGGAACGGGCGGGCCAGTCCATAGCATCAATGCCTTCCTCTTGCAGGAACTGCTGAAACACTCCAGCCACATAAGGTCTAACATTGTCTTGCATTAGGAGGAACCCAGGGCCAACCGCACCAGCATATGGTCTCACAAGGGGTCTGAGGATCTCACCTCGGTACCTAATGGCAGTCAGGCTACCTCTGGCGAGCACATGGAGGGCTGTGCGGCCCCCCCAAAGAAATGCCACCCCACACCATGACTGACCCACCGCCAAACCGGTCATGCTGGAGGATGTTGCAGGTAGCAGAACGTTCTCCACGGCGTCTCCAGACTCTGCCACGTCTGCACGTGCTCAGTGTGAACCTGCACAGGGCGTCAGTGGCGAATTTGCCAATCTTGGTGTTCTCTGGCAAATGAAAAACGTCCTGCACAGTGTTGGGCTGTAAGCACAACCCCCACCTGTGGACGTCGGGCCCTCATACCACCCTCATGGAGTCTGTTTCTGACCGTTTGAGCAGACACATGCACATTTGTGGCCTGCTGGAGGTCATTTTGCAGGGCTCTGGCAGTGCTCCTCCTTGCACAAAGGCGGAGGTAGCGGTCCTGCTGCTGGGTTGTTGCCCTCCTACGGCCTCCTCCACGTCTCCTGATGTACTGGCCTGTCTCCTGGTAGCGCCTCCATGCTCTGGACACTACGCTGACAGACACAGCAAACCTTCTTGCCACAGCTCGCATTGATGTCCCATCCTGGATGAGCTGCACTACCTGAGCCACTTGTGTGGGTTGTAGACTCCGTCTCATGCTACCACTAGAGTGAAAGCACCACCTGCAGAACCACTCCTTTATTGGGGGTGTCTTGCTAATTGCCTATAATTTCAACCTGTTGTCTATTCCATTTGCACAACAGCATGTGAAATTTATTGTCAATCAGTGTTGCTTCCTAAGTGGACAGTTTGATTTCACAGAAGTGTGATTGAGTTGGAGTTACATTGTGTTGTTTAAGTGTTCCCTTTATTTTTTTGAGCAGTGTATATTAATATAGGACAAAACACACATCAGGACAAGAGTGACCTAAGACAACATAGCAAGGCAGCAACACAACATGGTAGCAGCACAAAAATATGGTACAAACATTATTGGGCACAAACAAAAGCACAAAAGGCATGAAGATAGAGACAATACATCACACAAAGCAGCCACCACTGTCAGTAAGAGTGTTCATGATTGAGTCTTTGAGATAAAACTGTCCAGTCTTAGCGGATATATAATCATCGCGAATTGAATTATAAGGTGTTTCAGGCCCGAAGTGAACACAATTGTATTTATTTTTATTTCACCTTTATTTAACCAGGTAGGCAAGTTGAGAACAAGTTATCATTTACAACTGCGACCTGGCCAAGATAAAGCAAAGCAGTTAGACACATACAACAACACAGAGTTACACATGGAATAAACAAACGTACAGTCAATAATACAATAGAAAAAGTCTATATACAGTGTGTGCAATTGAGGTAAGATAAGGGAGGAAAGGCAATAAATAGGCCATGGTGGCGAAGTAATTACAATTTAGAAATTAAACACTGGAATGGTAGATGTGCAGAAGATGAATGTGCAAGTAGAGACACAGGTGCAAAGGAGCAAGATAAATACAGTATGGGGATGAAGTAGTGTGATGGGCTATTTACAGAAGGGCTATGTACAGGTGCAGTGATCTGTGAGCGGCTCTGACAGCTGGTGCTTAAAGCTAGTGAGGGAGATATGAGTCTCCAGCTTCAGTGATTTTTACAGTTCGTTCCAGTCATTGGCAGCAGAGAACTGGAAGAAAAGGCGGCCAAAGGAAGAATTGGCTTTGGGGGTGACCAGTGAGATATACCTACTGGAGTGCGTGCTACAGGTGGGTGCTGCTATGGTGACCAGTGAGCTGAGGTAAGGCGGGGCTTTACCAAGCAGAGACTTGTAGATGAAATGGAGCCAGTGGGTTTGGCGGTGAGTATGAAGCGAGGGCTAGCTAACGAGAGCATACAGGTCGCAGTGGTGGGTAGTATATGGGGCTTTGGTGACAAAACGGATGACACTGTGATAGACTGCTTCCAATTTGTTGAGTAGAGTGTTGGAGGCTATTTTGTAAATGACATCACCGAAGTCGAGGATCAGTAGGATGGTCAGTTTTAGGAGGGTATGTTTGGTAGCATGAGTGAAGGAAGATTTGTTGCGAAATAGAAGCCGACTATAGATTTAATTTTGGATTGGAGATGCTTAATGTGAGTCTGGAAGGAGAGTTTAGTCTAACCAGACACCTAGGTATTTGTAGTTGTCCACATATTCTAAGTCAGAACCGTCCAGAGTAGTGATGCTGGACAGGCGGGCAGGTGCGGGCAGCGATCAGTTGAAGAGCATGCATTTAGTTTTACTTGCATTTAAGAGCAGTTGGAGGTCATGGAAGGAGAGTTGCATGGCATTGAAGCTCGTCTGGAGGTTAGTTACCACAGTGTCCAAAGAAGAGCCAGAAGTATACAGAATGGTGTCGTCTGCGTAGAGGTGGATGAGAGAATCACCAGCAGCAAAAGCGACATCATTGATGTATACAGAGAAGAGAGTCGGCCCGAGAATTGAACCCTGTGGCACCCCCATAGAGACTGCTAGAGGTCCGGACAACAGGTCCTCCGATTTGACATACTGAACTCTATCAGAGAAGTAGTTGGTGAACCAGGCGAGGCACTCATTTGAGAAAACAAGGCTATTGAGTCTGCCGATAAGAATACGATGATTGACAGAGTCAAAATCCTTGGCCAGGTCGATGAATACGGCTGCACAATAATGTCTCTTATTGATGGCGGTTATGATATCGTTTAGGACCTTGAGCGTGGCTGAGGTGCACCAATGACCAGCTCCGAAACCAGATTGCAAAGCGGAGAAGGTACGGTGGGATTCGAAACGGTCCGTAATCTGTTTGTTAACTTGGCTTTCGAAGACCTTAGATAGGCAGGGTAGGATAGATATAGATCTATAGCAGTTTGGGTCTAGAGTGTCTCCCCCTTTGAAGAAGGGGATGACCTCGGCAGCTTTCCAATCTATGGGAATCTCAGACGATACAAAAGAGAGGTAGAACATGCTCGTAGTATGGGTTGCAACAATTTCGGCAGATAATTTTAGAAAGAGAGGGTCCAGATTGTCTAGCCCGGCTGATTTGTAGGGGTCCAGATTTTGCAGCTCTTTCAGAACATCAGCCATCTGGATTTGGGTGAAGGAGAAATGGGGGAGGCTTGGGCGAGTTGCTGTGAGGGGTGCAGGGCTGTTGATCGGGGTAGGGGTAGCCAGGTGGAAAGCATGGCCAGCTGTAGAAAAATGCTTATTGAAATTCTCAATTATAGTGGATTTAACGGTGGTGACAGTGTTTCCTAGCCTCAGTGCAGTGGGCAGCTGGGAGGATGTGTTCTTATTCTCCATGGAC
Source organism: Oncorhynchus masou masou (assembly GCF_036934945.1). NCBI lineage: Eukaryota > Metazoa > Chordata > Actinopteri > Salmoniformes > Salmonidae > Oncorhynchus > Oncorhynchus masou. The sequence goes on along the minus strand of NC_088229.1, from coordinate 67,139,145 downwards.
TTTACAGTGTCTCAGAACTTTTTTGAGTTTGTGCTACAGGATGAAAATTTCTGCTTGAAAAAGCCAGCCTTAGCTTTCCTAACTGCCTGTGTATGATTGGTTGGTTCCGAACTTCCCTGAAAAATTGTACTCGCAAACTCCATTAAAAACTGATGGCTGAGGGCCTTACGTTGCAAATTTACCTTGCTTGGCTAACACAGCCCTTATTTGAAGTGTTCCTACAATTTTAAAATCCCTTATGGGGGGGAAATTAATCGTGGGAAAAGTGATTGGAGCCATTTCCCTGTTTGATCACTATGTTTTATTAGTATTATGGCTCACACCGTGGTACTCTATAGGCAGATTTTCATGCAAATATAAAAATCCACATAAAAACAATATGCGCATTTTCCCACCAGAGATGTGTTTCCATCACATTGACTGGTAACAAAAAACTGTGCGTGATGACGTTGTGCATTTTGCGGTTAAATTCCCATGTAGCGAATAAAAAATACAAATTGAATGGGTTTCCATCGCATTTTCAACTGGGGTTTTCTCACAAAAAAAATGGTGCGTTATATACGTACACTGGTATTGACACCCGTTGGCTAGCCAACAGTTTGCAGTTACAGGTATAACGAGAATATTATAATAGCCAGAAGAGTAAGATCATTTGTATTTGGCAAAAGGCAGCCAAACATCGACTATCATGTCACCAGAATAAGAAGATCCTCGGTATTTATTGGAAAGCAGTTTCAAACTCATCAACTTGCACTTTCACTGCCCTGTAAAGTTCATCATAATTTATTTAATCTGTAGCCGAATAAACTGTATTCTTTCACGACGAGTTGTTGTGGGAGAACCATACAATGTCATCACGTGACTCCAAATTTACTTCGATATGATAGTTATATTAATATTTGCGCATAAAAGCGTTCACACCGAGATTTCTACAATTCTCGCATAATTCATTTTACCGACACAAAAAGATCCCACCTTGTCTAACGTATTTTCTTTACTCGATATATTGAACGTTTTCCGACAAAATCTTTTGTTTCCATCAGGCCTGTTATGACATGTTTTATCCTACGTACTTTACTCGCATTAAACAGGTAATCATTGGTTCCAGTCTCTCTGTTCAGGCTGGAGCTGTAGCAAAGATGTTTATAAGTAACCCAAGATTTACTACAGCCTCTCGTTTTCAATGGGAACAATGAGTCAGAGTTGGCAGAACAAGCAAGGACGTGGGCAGAGCCAAGCGTTCTAGCGTTATTTACATATTTTCGTTAGGGAACGCCTACTCTGTATTTCGCGTGTGCAATATTTATTTTATTTTTAACCTTTATTTAACTAGGCAAGTCAGTTAAGAACAAATTATTATTTACAATGACGGTCTATCCCGGCCAAACCAGACAGCGCTGGGCCAATTGTTCGCCGCACTATGGGACTCCCAATCACGGCCGGTTGTGATACATCCTGGAATCGAACCAGGGTCTGTAGTGATGCCAGTAGCACTGAGATGCAGTGCCTTAGACCGCTGCCCACTCGGGAGCCCCTAACTCATTCTAAACAACGCAATTTTGGAAGCTTTTCCAAAGTGTAAAGTCTACAAAAATGTGATGCAAGTGTTTCGAACAGAAAACTGTATTGAGATCAAATGTTTCATAGATGAGAACATTTGCAGAATGTCCCTCAAAATCCATATAGTTTTTTCTTCTCCAGGCCAAATCAAACGAAACGCGAACGAGCATTGCTTCTCATACACGCGAGAAAAATTGACTTGCTTTCTAATTTCAAGCGCCTGTTTTCTGTCATTCACTACCGTGCATAATAATTCCAGCGAGTACACGCTCTTTCGCGTTTCATTTGATTTGGCCTTCCCACTTCCGTCCACTGGGCTTCCGCTTACCACCATATTTGTTAGGGAGTAAAACGCCAAGCGGATGTTTCACATTTATACATCCGGTGAAATTACTGTCTCATTGTTCTATCTGTGGGTGTAGCTTCCACTAGGGGTCAGCAAAGATCTATTTTTCAACTACCACGCACACTTTCTCTAGACTACGAGATACATTGTTTCGTTTTTACCGTTACAAATCTAACCAATTGCTGTATCGGTAACGAGTGCAATAACAGTTCGTTTAGAGAAAGTACTATCAGACATTTCTAAAGCTTTATTTGTGCTGAAAATATTTTCGATGTGGAATTATCTACCTAATTTCCTCAGGCGTTTACTTGTGCTACCCAAGGGGTCTTTTCCAAAAGTATTTAGCTGACAAAAATGTTATGGTTGAAACAACGTGTGCACCAAATGTTCCACGCGTACAGTAAAATGACACAAGTTTACATTTCGTCAAGAAGAAGAAGATGATAAGCATTAGAAGATGTTGAAGTGCCGCTGGTTTCGTTCTAGCAACCAACAAACGGCAAGTAAAATTGATTCGACCACTCAAGACTCATGTCATGCGGGTTATGTAAGACAACATGGCATTTCCCATTGTCAGGAGCACGACTCTGGCTATGCAGACTATAAAAGCCTAATAATGGTCATCAAACTCATTAACCCATTTGATTGCGGGAAAAGTAATGCATGTATTACATATTAATGTATAGATTATGTAGAGTTTTTCTCTTAAGATATTAAAGCTAGAAAGTTATTGGTTGAAAATAATTTCATCCTTTGTGTCAAACTCTGTCAGACCATAATAACAACATAATATTTACATCATCTATAATCCTGTCTCTTTTCCAGCAGTGATGTCGTCCTCCAGTGAAACGTGCCCGTTCTGTGGGAAAAACTTCAAGAGACTGAACAGCCACCTTCCCAGATGCAAGATGGCTCCGGTCACCACAACCACACAAAGGGGGGATCTGCGACCTGGTCCAGCTGACCTCATCAGAGACAAGAACAGCAAGAAGACATCTTTATCATCGTCTTCTTCATCACCATCAACAACTTCTACTAAGAGTAAGAAGGCATCATCTTCGTCTCCATCACCAGCGTTATCACCATTGGCAACTACCACCAAGAGTAAGAAATCATCATCATCATCATTGACAACTACTAAAAACAATAAGAAGACACCATCACCTTCCTCCTCCTCATCAACAACAACTTCAAAAAAACAGCAGAAGCTCCTTGATGAGACTTTCATTCTCTCCAAGGACAGTCTGGCAAAAGATCCAGCCAATATCCACACAAAACCCAAAGCGATAGCCAAACTCAAAGCAGTCCCTGCCACAGCCACAGTCCCTGCCACAGCCCCAGTGAGCACTAAAGCCAAAGCTGCCTCTAAGAAGAAGGTTTCACTGAGGGAGCAGATTGAACTATCCGCTCAGACAGCCAGAGCTGCTGCCACACTATCCCAGGAGCCTTTACCAGGGGCACAGAGTGAAGCAAGACCCTTCTGGAAGGAGGAGGTGGGGAGCAGTAGGGAGGAGGTGGGAGGAGAAGAGAAGCTGCAGGGGTCAGGCAGTGGTCAGCCCAGACCCAGCATACAGGACCACACCACCGTCAAACCTGGCCGTCTGTACAGCAAGACAATCGCGCTGCACCATAACCCAACCATAACCTCTGACCTCAATAAAGACCATCTACGCAGCAAGACAAGCAACAGGGGACCACTCATGGTCAACCACGTTTCAACAGTACTGGACCGTGTTCAGACCACAACCGCTGATCGTAACAAAGACTATCTGTATAACAAGACCAGAAGACTGCTCACGGTTGAACTCGGTCAAACCTCCGTGAGGACAGAGTCAGCAACAGCCAATCAGAGCGTGACAAGGGAGAAAGCGCCATTAGACACCAGGAAGTATGGCACTGAGCAGAGGATCATGGGTCTGTAGTGTTTCTCTGGTCCTACTGTATTATGGCTGCCTAAACCATTGACATCTCTACTCCATGTATATGACACCAGCACTAACTAACTGGTTAACCATTGACATCTCTACTCCCTGTAGATGAGACCAGCACTAACTAACTGGTTAACCATTGACATGCCTACTCCCTGTAGATGAGACCAGCACTGATTGACTGGCATGTTGTGTTGTAGGTAAACTGTCTCTAGGGGAGGTGAGGCTGAAGGAACTACCTTGCTGGATCGCTACCAGAGCTCCCCGCAACCCCAGAAATGGAGTACAGGCCCTGATCAGCGGTAGAAGACACCCTACACCTGAGATCATCAACTAGATTCGGCTATAGGATTGTTTTTCATTGAGCGGATGGTCAGGGTGCCGGAACATAGTTACAAATCATTTGTAGACTACAAATTGACCGCAAGAAGTCCCAACAGATATTTGACAAAAACATAATTTTAATCCTTGCCTAAATTTGTTTTACGATCACATACACTGAGTATACAAAACATTAAGAAGTTACCGGCTACTAAGTTGCTTTGAAAGTAGTGGAAACCACTTTTAATGTACACTGAGCGTACAAAGCATTAGGCACACCTGCTCTTTCCATGACATAGACTGACCAGATGAATCCAGGTGATATTGATGTCACTTATTACATCCACTTCAATCAGTGTAGATGAACGGGAGGAGACGGGTTAAAGATGGATGTTTAAGCCTTGAGACAATTGAGACATGGATTGTGTATGTGTGCCATTGAGGGTGAATGGGCAAGGCAAGATTTAAGTGCCTTTGAACAGCGTATGGTAGTAGGTTTTTATCTTTTTGAATGTTTGTTTTTTAATAAGAGAACTTGGGGTTGCCAAATAAAACGCCAGTAGGGGAACCCAGCCCGACAAACATACACATTCACACACAGTGAATCTATTTGGTTATCCCATGATATCTCTTTTAGGTCCATCTACCATCTCTCTCTTTCTTTCTCTAGGATGGCAGTGGTACTACAGGAGGTATATAGATGTGAGGAAAGGTGGAGTGGGAGGAGTGGCCATGCTGCTAGCAGGATACTGTGTGCTGGGCTACACCTGGCACTACCCACACATCAGTAAGTGTGTGTGTGTGACTTCAATCTTTCTTCAAAAAAATTGACTGACTTTATATGTTTACTGACTTGTGTGTTTTCCCTCATTAGAGCATGACCGCTGGAGGAAGTACCACTGAGCCCTGCTGAGCGCCAGCGGTAGGGGTCAAACATAGGGGAAACATCTCACTCTGGGAGTGCGCCCCAAGTGGTGTGGTGGAGAAACATTTTCCAACAGGAGACATATTTGACGAGCTGCAGCTATGGCGAAAACGCTTTGGCTTTATACACATATTCTTCTGTGTGAAAGGAGATGAAATGTATACAGAAGCAACACTGAGGTGCCCAGGGAAATGGTCTCATTTCAGTTTGAAGTTTCATTTCTTGTAAACCTTGTGTACAACTAAGTATTTATGTCGCGTTTGCTGTTGTTTTGTTAACTGTTTATGAAAGGGAAGGATATCTCAATGTTACAGCACGTCTGTTTCTAGGTCAAGTTAAAAATGATTTGTGTTCTCTCTGAACTAGTGAGAACAGCATCAAAGCTAATTCAGCACTCCTAAAGGACTCCCAGCCAATCCAGCAAGTGTCACTGTTGGACTGTTTTGGTTTAAACTGACAATGTACTGTGTGTAGCATGCCCTCCCAGTCAATGCCTCAAATGATTGAATGTAGTCATGACCAGCCATGAGACAAACTGGCCCAAGTATAGTTATACTATAATAGCAAGTATTACAGTGTGTGTGCTTGCAGTATTTAACTGACTGAAGGTTTTACCAATACTACATGTTTGAGAAAGGTTAAGTTTCAAATGAATTTATGATTGTATTCAAAATGCATTTATTGTTGACTTTTCTCTTTCTGTTGTAGTGAACACAAACTAAAAATGAACAACACAGTATTTGTAACGATTTCTCTTGGAACACTTCATAGCCAACAGAATACAAAAAAAAACCTGTTTTTACATTCTTTTTCTTTACAAAAAAGTATAAATATTGTTTCATTTTTATATATAGATATATATATAAAAACTATACAAATCATGTACAGAGTGAGACAAAAGTAAACAGTGAAAATGTGGGTAAGGAAGTAAAAATGTGTCACTCCTTGCCAGAAAGAGCCTAGTATATCAACCTTAGGCACTCCTGTGTGAAACGACTGTTCCCCATTAAGTGCACTACTTTTGCTCCACGCCACATAAGCTTGTCGAAAGTAGTGCACTATCACAGGCATAGGGTGTAATTTGAGACATGGGGTGGTCAGGACCAGGGCTGAAATGCAGAGGGTTGACAAGACAACATGTAAAACAGACAGCTGTGTTCTCTCTAAAGCCTTCAGTCTGTTCATTCAGTCAATTTATGAGCATAGACACGCCCATCTCTCTCTCTCTCCTGTTGATTGGGGTATAATTGTTGGGCGGGGCAGGAGGATTGAGTGAAGTGATGGATAGAATAGAGCAGAGGAAAGTTAAGCAGGCGAAGTAATGAGTGACATTCGTCCAGCATATGTACGCAGAGACATACAACCCATGACCTTCCAGGGTCATTAAATCTCACCATGGTTACAGTGGTTGCGTGTTAACTTCGCTGGTACACACATCCCTAACAACACAAATCGTGATTTATAAAAAATTGAAACCAAAAAAAGATAAAGACGGCGAAACATTTCTCCCTCAATCTGAGGAGTTAGTTCCCCCCAGCACCAATACACTCTAACGAGAGTATGTGTGTGAGTGCAGAGGGGCGTCACATACCTTTAAGGTACAAAAGAAAAATGACAAATAAGAAAATGACAACTGACAGAAAACCAAAAGCTGCTTGTTTAGTCGTTATATTGACACAAGAGTGTGAGTGAGTCTCTGGCTTGACTTTACCGTGAAGACTGAAGTAGAAAACACAAAAATAGCTATATTTGTTGTAGTTTTTCAATCCATCAATTACTACTGTATTTTATGTGTAGGTGTGTAATGTCAGGTGCAAAAAGGACATTTCTTACAAGGCTTCTTCATGTAAACATTTCAAGGACAACGTAGAATTTCTCAGGCACAGAATCATTGTCTTCCTCCTCCCTGAACTTCAGCATTGTGGGACGTAGCCTAACATTGGGTTTCAGGAATTTAGGAATGTTTGTAGGTCAATGAGAGAGGGTGTCGAATTTGGCCAACAAAAAATGTAATTGCTAATTTGCTTCATGAGGCTTATTTGATCAAATAGAAGTTTTACAATGGTTAGGTTGTTACAAATGCACTGATATAAATGGACACACGTGGCATTAATATCTGAGTTGTACCTGTTGTCATAGAGATACTGTATATAGAGAACTCTTTGTGGATATAACTTGTTTTAAAGTGGCCATTGGGGCTTTCACCATTTTAAAGTAGCCAACTGGGTGGGGATTCCTATGAGTTGGAAGCAATCGGCTAATGAAGAAGAAAATGTACTACTTTAAAATGGAAATAGCCTCAATGGCGCTGCCCATGCTGTCACAGACACTATGATGGCACAGATACAGAGATGAGTCCTCCATCTATCTATATGGCCTGTTATTCACACACGTATCTGCCCTCTACATTGGCTAAAATAGTCCTACCTGATCTCACCACCTCCCACCTGCCTTCCATCTTAGAGGACATGTATTTCCATTGTTAGAGCAGTCAATCGACTATTTTGTCAATATAATAGACAATCTTTGCATCCTCTCCCCACTCACACCCAACAGGATATGATGTCACAAAGATCATGACACCTGGCTGTACAGTAAATATAATACTGTAACCATAGAAATAAAATCTAGATTATATTTATATGGCTGTGACTAACTCAGAGCTGGTTGAAGTGGACTGACAATGAGAGAGAGAAGGAGAAAATAAACAACAAACATGTAATCCCTGGAGCGAGCTGAGTGGAAAGGATGGGAGGATGAGAGATGGAGGAATGGAAGGATAGAGTGATGGGCACGTCTGCCTGTCAGTCTCTAACATTCTAGAATGCTGTTGACGGCTGCCTCTAGAACCGAGTCTGTGTCGGGCGGGGTGGGAGGGAGTGGTAGGGGGACCTGGGGGTGAGAGGACAGGTGAGACAGGTGCTGAGTCTGTTCCGTCCCTGTCGACACTGCCGCTGTGGCCGTAGCAGCCATGTTTCCAAGGTGATAGTTGCTGTTGTTGTTGTTGCTACAAGCAGCTTTGTTTCCATAGTTGCTATGTTGAGTTCTCTTTAGGTCAATGATACTCTTATAAGAGTCTTTTCCTCCTCCCCCACTACCTCCCCCCGGGTCTCCATAGCCTGACTGGGGGTCTGTCCTGTGAGGGGGGTCTGTGTTCACCCCCCCCACTGACTGTCTATGGCCATGGCTGGACGAGGGGGAGGAGAGAGGGTCCAAGGGGAGGCAGGGGGGAGAGAGGAGAGACGGCTTCACCGCACAACAGAAATCTTCCAAGAAGCCATCTGAGAGAGAGAGGAAGAGACATGATGAAAAATAATGGTCCACAGCTTTTGAATGATCCACATTCCTGCCATTTCCCTCCTCCTCACCTGGGTCAACCAGTATCATACGTTTGTCCTGTGTCAGGTTCTGCCGTTCCTCTTGGTTAAAGGTCCTGTCAATCATCACCATCTCTGAGGAGGGACTGGAGCGCTGCAAGAAGAGAGGGACTTAGCAACATCCTTACAATTTTGAAGATGAACAAGTATTTGTGTGTATGTGCATATGTCCGTGTGTGTGTGTTCTCACCTCAGCCTCCACCATCAGCAGTCGTCTGTATTTGTTGATCATAACCTGGGTCCTCTTCAACACCTGAGTCGCCATCGTCTCAAACTCATCATCCACTGGTACAGACAGAACACAGTGTCACAGTCACACACACACACACACACACACACACACACACACACACGGTGTAGGGGAGGTTTCTGACCTTGAGAAAACGCTTCCTTGTTGAGCAGAGCACCGTGGAACATGTGATAGGGGAGGAGTCTGTGCAGTGCGTCGTCCAATGAGGTGAAGCGGGTGATGTCAGGTGACAGAACCCCTGAACGATCCATCGTCAACTGATGTAGCATCCTGCAGACATACACATTGTACACTTGTCGCATACAATCAGTATAAATGCATATGTGGATATACTCACATCTATAACGCTGGAGGCTGCTGAAGGGAGGACGGCTCATAGTACTGGCTGGAATGGAGTGAATGGAATGGCATCAAACGTATGGTTTTCATGTGTTTGATATTATTCCATTCCAGCCATTACATCAAACCGTCCTCCCTTCAGCAGCCTCCACTGATTTATGCGCACAAACACACACTACTTACATTGCTCCTCTGGTGAGCTGCTGAGGAGCCTGCCTCTTCTGAGCGCTGACCTACAAGAGACACGTCATTTTCATCATCACGCACACAAACACAGACTAACACACAAACACACACGTGTGCAACACGTAGACTACCTGTGTGTTTAGCAGGGAGTCTTGGCTCACGGAGGTCATTGTTTTCACAGCTAGGAGACAAAAAAGGAAACAGAAATCAGGAGAGGGGTTTCTTTATGTCTGTAACTACACAGAGACACATAAACTCATATACAAACACAAACCTTTGTTTCCAAGGAGGTTGACAAGCTGTGTCTGAGCCTGTGACAGGAAGTGGAAGAAAACAACAAAATATTTATAGAAACGAATACAAAGAGGGTAATAATTGAGAGAGAGAGAAAGAGAGAGAGAGAGAGCGAGGGGTAGAGAGTTGTAGTTAGTACCTGTGAGTATTCCTCATCCTGTGTGGCAGTACCAGTACCAGAAAGAGGCATGGGGAAGAGGGAGCTGCTGTTCTGAGTCACTGTGAGGCGCTGCACTGGGCTGCACGACACCTGACCCCGAACCCCTGCAGTCGCTGTGCCAACCAGCGTCAGACACCCCTGATTTGATGCCGCCTGGATGGGGGCAGGGCTAGTACCAGGAAAAGTCTGCCATTTTTGGGTCATGGCTCCTCCTACTCCCACCTGACTGCCTCCCACTTGGATCAGCTGACCACCCGCCGTCGCCGTGAAGTTCTGCCCGGTTACAAGCTGCACTGTGTTCTGATTGGCTACCATGGTTGATTGGGATGGGTCTGAGGAGCCATTGTGGTGGACCAGGTACTGCCCTGGGGCCAGATTGGCCTGGACTTGTTGTCCCTGGTTCTGCTGCCCCAGCGGAGAGTTGACCAGGATGGAGCCGTTAGCTGTGTAGTGTCCCTGGGCCGCAGTGTTAACCATGGTGGTGGTTGTGGTCTGGAGTCCCAGGCTGTAGACTGTCTGAGCCCCAGCTTGAAGGGGTTTGGGCTGGATAGGTCTGACCAGGGCCTGGGTGCCCCCTGGTCCTCTCTGGATGATGATGTTCTGCAGGGGGATGTTTTTAAAGGGCAAGCCCACCTGGTTCACCTGGCCCACTTGGGAGGAGGCGGCGAACACCTGCCCCCTGCTGCTACTCCCCCCATCACCCCCCCGATCTCCCCACCCTGCCGGAGGAGGATCTGTTGAACCCCTCCACCTCCGAAGGACCCCAACACCTGGATGTGCCCCCCTGCCTGGCCGTTGGGCAGCTGGGACACCTGGGATACGCCCTGGAGAAACTGACCACTGGGAAACGCTCCTGTCGCCGTGGTGACCCCGCCGCTGTACCCCCCCGAGACTAGCTGGGTGGGGAATGGGGAGGGGGCCGGAGGGGGAGGTGGTTGGGAGTCTAGCATGGCCTCCTGTTCCAGAGTCTGTTCAGTGATGTCTGCCTCCATGAGAGACTTCTGCAGGATGTCAAAGTGCTGGTCCTCTCCTCCTCCAAGATCCATTCCTCCTGGAGAGGCTCCTCCCCCCAGCTCATCCTCAATGAACGATAGGCTGCTGGAAAGCTGGATGCCTGCCCCCGCTGAATCCTCAAACTCGCCATCTTTGAGGCCGGAGTTAGAGCCAGCCTGAGAGAGAGAGAAAAAAATAACACTTTATAACTATAATTGATACTCAAAGGTACTCAAAGTGCTTTACATAGTAGTGGGAAGTTCACATTATCCACCATTAGTGTCTAGCACCCACCTGGGTGATGCACGCCGACCATTTTTGTGCCAGAACACTCAGCACACACCAGCTATCAGGCGGAGAGGTGAGGAGTGATATATGCAAATTAGGAGGATGATTAGATGGCCACGATGGAATGGGGCCAGGTTGGGAATTTATCCATTACACCAGGGTTAACACCCCTAATCTTATGATAAGTGCCATGGGATTTTTATGACCACAGAAAGTCAGGACACCTGTTTAATGTCCCATCGGAAAGACTGCACGATAGGCAGGGCAAAGTCCCCTTCACTGCCCTGGGATCTCCCTAGACCAGAGGGAACAGTATTGGCCCTCCAACACCACTCCAGCAGCATCTGGTCTTCCATCCAGGGACCGACCAGGACTGATACTGCTTAGCTTTAGAGGCAAGCCAGCAGCGGGATGCAGGGTGGTATGCTGCTGGCAACTACGCAGGTTCCGTCAGTATATAAACCCACTGGCAGCAGGTAAGTAAATGTTTATTAAGACTCACAGTGTTACTAGTGAAGAAGGTTCCAGCAGAGCCGTACGCTGCGTTCGTCACATCATCCTCCTCAATCTGAAGGAGAAAACACACAGTCACTTCACCTGTATCACAAAGCAGCCTGCTAACTTTATTAAATATTATGTTAGTTTAAATAGGCATGGATGAACTAGTAGACCAGAGGGGGGAAACACTCACAGACTTGTTGGTGGAGCCGTGGAGGTAGTCATTCAATGCCTGCACATCTCTGGAGAGGGAGGGAGCTCGAGTCAGAGACAATCTGATTTTTTTAAATGCAATTTGGTTAACATTTGTAGCCCCTGGGCAACATACTTCTCTGTTCCACCTGCCATTATGAATGCCTTAGTGTTAGATATGTTATAGACTATGTTTGTGATTTAATTGTCAGACAGATTTACCCTATAATATCCAGAAGACGGCGATCGTCCTCATCATCCATGACACCTGGGAGAGGTGAAAGCAGAGAGGGACGAAGTGAGAGGAGGGTTGGATGAGAGCAGAGTGAAGAATGATGTCAGAAAAATTATGTGTAATGAAATGAAGGATAAGTGGAAAATATTCTATTAAGGCTTTTAACTGTATACATTCTGTAACTATGCTAAAAATGCTCAAATGCAATATGAGTTTTTATTAAAAACCCCTGTCACTACTCTAGATAGAGGCAACAATTCCTATGAATGCTTATAAGCACTAAAGAGCAATGCAGAAACATTGAGAGTGGGCCAATAAAGAGGAAGTGGTGTGTGGTGACAGTTGGTGATGACGCAATAAAACACTCACAGCTTTCTGACAGCGGGCATGGAATCATTAATTAACCACCCTTTATTTTCTGTGCTGGAGTAGAAGGGAGCAGGGTGAGAGAGACAGGTTAAGAGAACAGTACGTACAGTATTGCCCCTATCCCTCCACCTGGTATCCAGATTCCCTGAGAGTAATAATATAGGATATTTTAGCAGACGCGATTATCCAAAGCGATTTACAGTCGTGTGCAAACAACCCATTATTCTGGCGTTGCAAGCACCATGCTCTCTACAGCAGACCGCGAGTGACGCTCCCGAACCCTACCCTTCTCCTGCATATTGGTCGTCTCTCCTGTCACCTCCCATAGAATGAAGATGGCCATCGGTGTAAATAACTCCACCCTGTTCAATTTCAAGGTTGTCTGGGAGTTGAACGTTTAGAAAGCATTTTATAGACAACATTCCACAGAACTAACTCCTATGATGTTGACCTTCGTCTCGTGACGGAAGGGGCCATAGAACAGTGAATAGCAATAGTATCATATACTATTCTCAAGGGCGAACCTGTTATTTGGTTAATTCATAGAGCCGCAATGGCAGAGTTAAACAAGGTGGGGCTTTGAAAAATGGATTGCCAGTGTTGGGGGCCTAATATACTGTGATGTGTCCCAATGATAGACTTATTTTTTAAACTTATTTGTATCATTCATTCGATGTCATGTCGAATTACAAATCTGATACATTGTGTCCAGTCAGTGATGTAGCCGCGTACTCCCGTGTCAGTCTGGAAAAATGTAGCAAGTCTGAAACAAAATGGCGACTCCGCCACCATCTTCATTTGAGAAAGAAAAGCCTGATGAGACTCAAAACAATGCGACAAAGTCTCAGCTACAATTGAGTAGTTCAATGTAAAGGGAATTACACGACTATGGTTAATCGGATTTAACAGGCCGTTTTGAAATGGCGAAACTAGTTGCATTTTCTATAGTTGGGCTGCTCGTTTGTATGTTTGTCCTTAACAAAACATGTGGCATACGCAGATAAGCGTGGCACTTTATATGCAGTTTTCCACCCCCCCCCCAAAAAGGAAACAAAACAATACATTTTACTTCACAAATTAAACCGATATACGCGCTCTTGGATGGTCCCTTCAAGTATTGTTAGTTAACGAAGGATTAGTTGAAAATAATCTGATAGCGTCGTATGTCGGCTACACGTCTAGCTAACCTTAGCTAGCTTTATAATGTCCCTCTGCCCACTTCATTGGGGTTATTTTATGCCATTGCAGCGAGCTAGCACCACTAAACATTGCATTTATACGTGTCAAATAACGTTTAACTGTCCGAATTCACACGCAGTGTAAAAAAAAAAACTCAGTTGGCTTGGAAATATCAAAGATTTGACAAGATAAATTTGGCCGAATGTGGGAAAACGAGCAGCTAGTTTGAACTCAGTCAGCTAGCTGGCCAATAAATGCGAAAATAAACACACAATATAGCATTTCCTCTCCCCCCCCTACAACTCGCCCAGCGGTCGGAGTAGGCGTATAAGAAGAGATAGCTAAACCAGCTCATCCGAAGAATAGTCGAAACATTTTTGCTCCAATTGAATTTCGACATGGCAATAACACCCTCCCAAATCATAGCATTGTGCTGAGTCGAACCGCTAGCTAACGACAGTCGTGGCACGACGCTCAATCATCGGCGTCGTTAACAAAGCCAGTTAATGTACAGCTTGCTATTTTTTTATGTCCAAAAAAATAGACTGAATCGACAGACAATGAATCGTATTGGAGCACAACAACAAAAAAAAGCCTGTCTTTCCAGCCTCTAGCTGACGTGCTCCTTCTCTGTTGGGGTAAAAGCTACCACTTGTCTTCTACAGTATTTAGCTCATCTGCCAGCATGCAAAACGTCACATTTCTCTCGGTTTGCTGAACAGACGTATTTCAAATCGTGGAATTTACTAGAGCGTGGAGATTTCCATCGAGCAGCTCTTGGGGCTACTTAATTTGACCGAGGATTTTTTTATTTATTTTTTAACTGGTAAACATCGGCCTGTTCTTGGTTAGCTCCGTTGTCGCCTATTTAGAAACGTCGGACAGAGTTCGTTGACACGGTTATACGGACTAAACAGCGCCGATACATAAATATTTATTTCGATTAGCATAACATAAAGACGACTGAAAGAAGGCAAACCCTTACTCCTGTCTCACTCTTCTTGAAACCCAATATCTCCATTTGGCAACTTTTAATTTGCTCCCCCCTCCTCCTCCTCCTCCCTCCCTCCTTTCCCACTCATATATTTTTCTCACTGTCCCTGTTCTGTCTCAGATATATTTCTCTCCACTCTCACTCTATTCCCCCCCAGAAGGAAGGGAGGAAGGAGGTTGTGTGTGTTTTTTCCTTGAAATTTTATCACAAAATTATAATACACTCAAAGGGAAACTCACCGTCATGAAAAAGCAGTGCCTTGTCAACGGGGTTTCCTCGCCATCACAGCACGGGTAGTCGGGGTAGTGCCGCTCCAGCAGAAGGCAGCAACATCAGAGCATTCTACAGATAGCATTGCAATATTCCATAGTACTCACATAGGACAACCAAATAGTTACTAAACTATAAATACTGAAAAACTATGTTCTACCATTTATTTTTATTTTTTTTACTTAACAGATACTTAAATTCTCCCATATGAATAGGAAATTGTTTTACTGTACACTTGGCTATTATGAACGGTAGGGGGCCACTAATAGATGCCACACCTTGATGTGGCTGCTTAAGTAATTGAGGAGGAATGACTACAAAGAGATCCTCAAAACGAGGGCGTTATTCCACTCATATACTCTCCAAGGGCATATAGGAGGGCGGTAACAGCTTTAATAAGTAATCTTATTCATAGTGCTGCTCTGTACACCATGTTTCAATAAGAGATTGGGGTCAACTATGTATACCGCAATTCAATCTATTGTGGTGTGAATTCATGTAGGCCTATTTTATTCCATATAATATAGACCCATTTCATATTATTGCAAACAGCTACAGCTGTCTCCTTTGGACGAGGGAAGTTATTCCTCCCTGCAGAATAATACAATGTTACTGCATATGAAAGTGGTGTGTGTGACATTGAGGAATAAACATCTAATGTGAAGGTGGCCCCTGATATACTCTTTAACTATACTGAGATTAATTTTATATTCGCCTCGATTTAAAACCCAGGAATCCTTCCATTTGTTTTCGCAGTAGGGCACGATAGAACATGGGAAACATTATAGATGGATATTTGTTATGGGTTGCAGAAACAATCGTGTATGAACCTGTGGTTTGGCTGACACCAGCTCTCGTGGGCACTGTGGACTTTTGGGGCGAGGTGAGAGTGGGGAAAACGTAAGAAACGCCGTTCCATAACCCACCAATTAAGTGACAGTATAGCCACAAGAGGGGAGGGATTTATCCAATGAGAATGCCGTTTGTTACGAAGCGACATTATCTCTTCCGCATGTGCCGATACAACAACATAAACGAGAATATGGATGTGGAGAGGGGTATTTGTCAGGGAAACGGGGACTCTGGGCCTAGTGAGTTAGGCGTGAAGATCCCCGAGGGGATGCTGAAACGGGAACAGGATAGGCTCGAGGACGTGGAGAGAAAGAAAGAGGTGAAAAAGAGCCAGTCTGTCACGGAGGAGAAGAGCGGGTTCTTCACCGCGACGTTCGGCAGCGAAAGGGCGGCTATCGAGAAGTTACTGGTTGGTTGCTCGGGGGCTACTGACCGTGTCCTGGCCACCAAAACCTTGGAGGAGGTGACTACTAAAACACAACAGCTCCAGAAGTTTCTAAACGACAGCATGGTGTTTTTACCGCAGTACGAGCTGAGACAGGCACAGGTGGCGATCCAGAAACTACAGAACTCTCTGACCGAGAAGAGAGATGAGATTCTCCCCAAGAAGAAGTTCGCCTTTAGGTCGCGTGCAGCAAATACACCCAAAGTAGATCCACCTGTCGCGGACCCAGCGTCACCTGTAACACCTAAGGATTCTGGCCGAATTAAAGTGGATGGAGCCATAAGCCCCCCAGAGCAGTGCGGCTTCTCCCACTTTGAGTCCCAGGTAAAAGTCCCTAACATAACGATTCATTAAATAATTTCTTATGAGAATGCTTGTCTCTAGTCAACTGTGCTGTAGATTCTACTCTTTGAAGGTATGTAGTTTAAATGTCTGATGACCACTGTTTGTCTTTGGCAGGTGCTGACCAAGACAGCGGAGGAGATCAAACAACAGGATGTTCTCCTGACCCACCTGACCAATTGCAAGGTCAGACTCCTGGGATCCCCAAGCACCGTCCACATCAAACATGTCCAGAACTGTGAGATCTTCTCTGGGCCGGTCTCCAGCTCTGTATTTGTCGACCACTGCACCGGCAGCACCCTCTCCTTCCCTTGCCAGCAGCTACGGACTCACCACACTACTGACACACAGGTCTATCTGCATGTCACTAGCCGTGCCATCATAGAAGACTGTCAAAGGGTGTGCTTCGCCCCCTTTGCCTGGTCCTACCCAGGTCTGGACCAGGACTTTAAGGTGTCTGGTCTGGACCGGGAGAGGAACAACTGGAACCAGGTGGATGATTTTAACTGGCTGGCCATAGGGACCCAATCACCTAACTGGTGTGTCATCCCAGAAGCTGAGAGAAAAACTGAATGGGACTCCTAGAGACATAAATAAAGAGCCTGTCAATCAAACAAATGAAGTGTTTTCTTATTTTCTAGAATTTATTGTTGTTGACTTCAACAATCACTCAGTCCTGATGGTGACAAAGCCTTATGTGACTAATGCTGATGGGTTGTTTCATAATGTCCTGACAGGGTTGACCGTGTGTGTATTTTATATATGTGTATGTATGTGTGTGTGTTTACTCATTGCTGCTTTCTCACTACCCTACTCTGAGCAGTACAATTAGAACGTTAACCACAGGTAATGTCACTAACACAGTTTGTTACACATTCATTTATTCAGAAAGGACCACTTTAGTCTGTAAAAAAAAAAATATATATATATATATAATAGCCACACTTTAATGTTTACACCATGCATTTATTTCACTGTTCTCTCATCTGTGGAAGTGGTCTTGGTGAGTGTTAGTGAAGATATAAATAAAGGGTTTGGTTGACAAACCAATAAATCTGTCAGTTTGTCTTTTAATGGTACATTAAACATTTTACTGAAACAGTTTGGGGTGGTTTTCCTGGATGCATATTAAGCCTAGTTCTGGACTAAAAAGCAAGTTCAATAGGGAATCTCCATTGAATGTGTTGTTTAGTCTAGGACCGGGCCTAATCTGTGTATGGGAAACCGTCTCTAACTGTTTCTTCCCTTTTCCACATCCTGTCCCCACTTTTCCCAGAGAAATCTGACATGTAGTAGAGGTTATAATCATACTGTACCAGTGACAGTGCTGATCTCTGCCCTCAGCTACTCTAACACCAGTATGCTCCTCTGGTTTCTCTCATAAGTTCTGCCAGCTTCTGAAGATGTCATGTCAGGTCTGCTGGCCTGTTGTGTGTAACTGTGCAGCTCACATGTGCACCTGCCATTATGTAGTTGATTGAATGCACTGACACTCACATAACCACACACATCTCCCTTCTCTTATATAGTGCACACATCACAATCCTAGCTTTGCTGTGCAATGAAGAGGCCCCCTTTAGAAGTTAGTTGTTGGTCCACCAAACTGCCAGAAGCGTTACACAGTTCATTCAGTCCAGACACAAACACCTTCAAGGTTAAATCTGCCTGCTTCCTTAATACAGCGGGGTATATTACAATGCAGGATCAATGAGTTAGCCAGCGAACTTGCCTTATCATTCTGAAATAACTTTTTTTTTTTTTTTAGAAATATAAGCTAGAAATGGGCATGGTTTAATTGTCTTAACAGCCCAGAAACATCTCAGTTTAGCTTTCTTAATGAACCAGAAAATCAATAGTTCTTTCTGGTTGTTGATCAAATTTTTCTGATCTTGCTTTGTAGTAGACCCCTCTGATGAGAGACTGCCAGGTTGTTTATGTTGGCTGCTGAATGCAGGTGTAGCTAAGTGGGTCATGGGGAGACTGTTATAGGAGCTACTCTAAGGATCCATTCTTCCAGAGCCTGTCTGTCTGTGAGGGACTTACAGGTTTTTTTGGTTGTTTTTATTGAATCATCTCACTGACTCTACACAGCAAACATCCTGCCTCGTCTGAACCAAGGGATCCATGTCAACATCGCAGCACGTCTTAGTTCCACCTACCGGCTCTCTGTTAACCACTAACCATTAACTGTCCTCGTTTCCGGCCCCCTGTGCGTTTGATCGGGGCGACCGTGGACCATGTGAGCATTCAAACCAATTATGTATCCTGGCAGCAGTTTACGGCCTGGCTCATCTTCTGGAGAGGGATTTCTGTAAATGGGATCAGACTGCTTACAGGGAATTATCATGACGCACCTCCCCTCTGGCTGGAATCTGGAGGATCTTCCTCAATCCTCCTCCAGCCAGTGAAAGGGACATCACAATTAGCCTCACCTGTTGATTTTGACATTTTTGGAGGGAAAGTTTGTGACAGAGGAAAGGGGGAAAAGTGTGACCCTGTGTTCTGTCATCCGTCTGGGTGAGTTTGGTGAGTTTTCTATTTAGGGTCCTGCCATTATGGGAGAGAAAAGGGCCCTGAAGTAATAACAGCACTCCTCTTTCCTTACCTCTCCTTCTCTCTGGGATGGATTACAGATCTTTGGCTGAGCTGACACTCCTGCCCTGCTGAAACTCTGCTGCCTGGGACATCCAAAAGAAGGACCAGACCTTCAGACATTAGAGCTATATCTCATCTCAGTAGTGTATTTTCATTTTAGGAATCTCCCTAAATTGCCACCATGGCACTAATGAAGGTCAAGTTTGACCTGAAGAAGCGGGTGAAACTGGCCCAGTTCGTATGGCTGATGTACTGGTTCTCAGTGATGGCAGGCGTGCTGGTCTTCAGCATGGGGCTGTTCTTTAAGATCGAGCTGCGTAAGCGCTCAGAGATGATGGACAACAACGAGAGCCACTTCGTTCCTAACCTACTAATCGGCGTGGGGCTACTGGCCTGTGGGATCAATGCCATGGGAGGCAAGATCTGCTATGACTCCCTGGACCCCAGCAAGTTTTCCAGGTGGAAGCCTATGCTCAAACCCTTCCTAGTCTCCTGTGTGGTTTTCAATTGTCTCCTGGTGCTGACGGCTCTGCTCTGCTTCCTTATGAGGATCCCTCTCCAGTTCACGCTGGCCGAGGGCCTGAAGAACGCCCTGAAGTTCTACAAGGACACAGACACGCCGGGACGCTGCTACATGAAGAGAACCCTGGACCAGATGCAGATGGAGTTCCGTTGCTGCGGCAACAACAATTTCAGGGACTGGTTCGAGATCCAGTGGGTCAGCAATCGCTACTTGGACTTCAGTGCCAAGGAAGTAAAAGAGTGAGTCATGATATTAGCAACAGATCTAGGATCAGTTCTAAAGATCCCTAACCATTAGGAGGTTGTAATGCAAAACTGACCTTAGATCAGTGTTAAACATAGTGATGTACGTTTTATAAGATGACTCTATAATAGGCCCACACCAACAAATGGTATGAATGGAGATTGTAGAGTTAGTTTATGGGGGGGGAGGGGGGTGTCCACTGTTGTTAAAGGGTGTTCAGTATAAAGGGATTGCAGGTGCGAGGAGGGGGGGGCTAAGTAATATCAAAGGGCCACTTTTTGTTTTAAGGTTAAGGAGGGATTACAGGGTCAGTGGATTTTAGATTTTAGTGTTAGAGGTGGTGATGGTGGTGTGTGCATGTGCGTTTGTTTAAAGGATTACTGAACAGTGTCTGGCTTACGGGAGGTGGGGGAAGGAGATTCAGTCTGTGAGAGTTGAAGGGAAATGATTCCGGGGTCTGTTTTGCAGTGTGTCTGGTGTAAGGTGTGTATGGATTCAGGTGTTTCAAGTTTTGGTTTTCAGTGTAAGTGATATCACGTGTGTAGTTGTGGTTGTCTAAAGGGGAAGTAAGTGGTATAAGGCACCCATGCACCCATGTGTATGCGTGAATGTGTGTGTGTGTGTGTGTGTGTGTGTGTGTGTATGTGTGTGTGTGTGCGTGCGTGCGTGCGTGCGTGTGTGTGCGTGCGTGCGTGCGTGTGTGTGTGTGTGTTTGTTGTGAGCCTGTGAGTTCTTAGTGGCTCCAACCCTACTTTAATACACCTCATTCAGAAAATCGGACCTGTCTCGTGTCAGTTATCAAGCATTTTCAGTATTCCCAACAGAGAGTTACTCTATGTCCTTGTTGTTGGGAGTGACTGGACATTATTCATATCTCTGTCACTCTCTCATCTCTGATCCCATCAGACTACTCTTTGCATGACTCTAATTTAGAACTGCCCTACAACTGTCAATCACAGTTGAAACCCTACCGCCAGACCACCCAAAGGCCAAATGCACACTCCCTGCTACAGAATCAGAGAGATTACTGCTGTCACGGTCAGTCCAGTCAGTCTCACCTTATGGGGATCATCCACATCTACTCAGACGATCAACAAACTGCTTGATTGATTACCTGTCAACTATAACTATGTTGACAAGCCACAACTAGATTAACTAGCTACTACTGTATATCCAGCCATTGATTAGTTAGTATGCAGACTAATTCCATTTAGGCAATTCATCATCATTCAAAGTAATGGCTCAACCATTAATTTATGAATTGAATTTCAATACATCCTCTGAAATGCCTTCTCAGTGTAGTGGAGGAAAGTAATTCTGAGAGAGATCCTTTGAAAGTGGTGTGCATCATTATCCTCCATAATCCTTTGTTGTAATTTCTGAGTCCGTGGCAGATTGATGTCTTACCAATGAAGATGTGTGTTCAATGAGAGTTGCTGAATGTTTTTCTCATCTTCAGTGTGCTCATCTGTTTGTGTTGGAGACCGAGATGTAGTGAAAGTATCATAGTTCCTTCCCAATGGAAGCAGAGTTCATTCTTCATTCTCCTTTGGCTCATGCACCTTTTTTTGGAAAGCAAGTGACAGTATTCGTTTGCACTGTTTCTTCCCAAATCTAATGTGAGGAGAGCAGAGTGTTCCCAGTAGAGAGGGGCAAACGGGGTTAATCCCATTCAAACAGCATGTGACTGATAGAGCTTCGTGATCCTCTCTTTAACGGGTACAATGTGGACAGATTTCAGCTCTGTCAGAAACAATGCAAGCACTGCAAACCCTTTGTCATGGAAAGAGCGGTAAAAGCAGTGTTAGGTTGTGTCAGGGTTGGGTCAGGTCTTTCAGGCTAATACTACCTTTCTAAATACTAGTAGTTCGCTAGGACTTCATCACTCTTAAAGTACGTTATGATGGATGGATTGGGTAGGGCTTTTTATATATTACCCTGACCATGAAATCTTCCCTTTGCCCTCTGACCCCCAGTCATTTAAGCACTAATGAGTATGGGAAGTACTTGATGAAGGCTACCTTTTCACTCCCCTAACCCCATAAGACCTTGACCCTAACATACAATACACTGACCCTAAGCCATAAAACCTTAACCTCTGCTCTTTGCCCTTTCACCCCCCCAGTCGTATCGGCAGCAACGTGGATGGGAAGTACCTGATGGATGCTGTTCCATTCAGCTGCTGTAACCCCGGCTCCCCGCGGCCCTGCATCCAGTACCAGGTGACCAACAACACGGCCCACTACTCCTACGACCACCACACCGAGGACCTGAACATCTGGAAACGGGGCTGCCGCGACGCTCTGATTTCCTACTACGGAGGCATGATGAACAGCATAGGAGCCCTGGTGCTGCTGGTCACTATTCTGGAGGTAAGAAAAGATAGTCTGTAGAGCATCTACAGATGGACAATCCAAATAAAGTTTTACCAAATACTCCCTTTCACTCGCTTGTTAAAAGGCATGGGGTGTTTTTTGTGATGAAGTTTTAACTGAGAGTTGACAAAGATGCCCCAGATGCCTGGCTAGATCCAGAATTCCTGGCATGGTGTCCTCCTGTACTCTCAATGTACATTTCCACACCTCCCTCCACCTCCCTCACCTCCTCCACCACTTCCACCTCCCTCCATCTCCTCCACCACCTACCACCTCCACTTCCCTCATCTCCCCCCACCACCTCCATCCACTTTCCTCCCCTCCCTACACCTCCCCCCCACAAACTCCACCAGCTCCCTACACCTCCACCTCCTCCTTCCACCACCCCCCTCCACCTCCACCTCCTCCACCCCAACCCTTCCTCCTGCCTTAGTCATGATACCTGCTTCTACGCCTCCTGCTCTCTGCTGTAGGGAAGCCATCACCTGCCAGGTTTACAGAGGTAAACACAGACACACACCTGCCAGGTTTGCAACGGTACACACAGACACACACCTGCTAAGCTTACAGCGGTACACACAGACACATACCTGCTAAGCTTACAGCGGTACACACAGACACACACCTGCTAAGCTTACAGCGGTACACACAGACACACACCTGCTAAGCTTACAGCGGTACACACAGACACATACCTGCCAGGTTTGGAACGGTACACACAGACATACACCTGCCAGGTTTGCAGGTTTGGCTAGTCAAACACCGAACTCTTCATTGAGACAATGCTGAAACACCAATGTAATGGCGAGTCAGTGCCACATTTTCAATTGTGCCTTAATCAAATTGAAAGAAAAGTTATCTTGCATATTCAGCAGGCTATGGCGTGAAATAGTCTTGTTGAAGTCTTTATTTATCGTTAATGCAATCTTTGGCCTGCATGTCAATGCACAAGCACTTTTTTCCCCACACCTATCAATAAAAGCAAAAGTTTCTGTGCAAAGTTTAAAATGCATTCTGTCATTACTAAATGTGTAATGTGATAGGTATTTTAATGTAACTTTTTTTGAACACCCATTTTTTTATTAATAAAATATTGAATCAGTCATGTTCCTCAAATGAAAGGGATGATGCAATCTTTGCGAGAGGGAGGGAATCTAATTTCATTGGTCCTCAACTCGCAGCTCAGACACTTCATTCCGTATATATTTGAGCAGGTTAGTTCTGAATGATCTGTAGCCACAGGAATTGACCTGCCTGAAAGGTGAGCAATTTTCGAGGTAGCAGTTATCCCGAGTTGAACTCAGAGTTGACCAAAGTTACCTCCCAAACTCCTCAAACTATGTATAGGCCTCAGGTCTGGAATTGTCAAAATTAGTTTGACGTTGGATAGCCTATCTCCGTGGCTAGTTAGGGATGTCAAATAATTACACTATGTAAATGGGATAATATTTTCATGTTGCACATCTTCGAGTTGTTTCGTTAAATGCTTTCAATATTTGTATATGCATTTCTACAATTTATAGTTGGTTTGAGGTTTTTAAGTCATTGAAATTTGGAGATATTGACATTTAAAAGTATTGTCCCATGTACATTGTGTAATTTACTGATGGTTCCTAACAAGTCCCATATGGATATCAAATATTAAACATATCAAATTGACCATGGTCATTAGGATAAGGCCATGTGCAGATGCAATCTGAATTGATAAATACTTGGGTGCTTCCAGCTGTAGGCAGGGTTGAAATAAATCCAACCCAAGGAAAGCTGTTACGGTAACCTTCATTCTGTGACATACCATTTTTTCGTAATTATCTTGCAAATCTCAGTTTTGGACAAGACAGACTCAATGACCAAAATGATGCTATTACACTTTGTTGTTTTCAATTTTGACACAAGAATAAATGTATCTGACTAATATAGATGCCACATAAACCGTTCTCTACCAGAGAAGTTGTTTATTGCCTTCAGTTGCTCCCTTAACTTGTCCTGAAAACCTGGACTTGGACTCAATCTGCTGAAGCTTATCAGGGATAAAAACAACCCGAGAGATCTCCTACCTGGAATAGCCATGGTTACGCAACTGTCTCCATGGTATTACCTTACCTATAGCTTTGTCAGAGGGGTCACATTAGAAAGGATCCAGCTTTTGTCAAATTAACATCATATTTGACTTTTCGTACTAGGTTTGGAGAATTAACGTAGCAGGTTAGGGGAATGTTAAAGTTTGGAAAAGGCTTAGCTTAAATGTAAAAAAAAAAATTAATCTACTTTTGACAAAAGCTGGAGCAATTGAAGTTGAAAATTCCTGGTGGGGCCTCCCGGGTGGCGCAGTGGTCAAAGTCTCTACTGAACAAAGTCATGTTGGGGTGGCAGGTAGCCTAGTACTTAGAGCGTTGGGCCAGTAATTGAAAGGTTGCTGGATCGAATCCCTGAGCTGACAATGTAAAAATCCCCTGAACAAAGCAGTTGTCGTAAGCTGAGGCAGTGAAGAAAGTAGAGGAGGATGGGTCAATGGTGAGGGACCCTGAGAGGATCCCAGTGAGTAATAAATTTGTGTCAGAGGGATTTTTGAATGTCTTCGGTAGTCTGTCATTGTAAATAAGAGCTGGTTCTTTACTGACTTGCCTAGTTAAATAAATGTTTTTTTTTATCTTGTTAGAGCTTTTGTGCCGAACCCATTGCACTGTTTCATGTGCAACTTTTATGTTCATGTCACAGCCGTGTGTAGGGGGGAGATTCCAAGATGTGGGAAGTGTGCAGAAGGGCATGGGACAAGGGATTGTGTCGTTTTGGTGGATAAAGTTGCGTGTGTCAACTGTAAGGGTGCCCATGTTGTTGGGGATCGGAAGTGTTCGATGCGAGAGAGGCAGATTGAAGTGGCCTGAGTCAGAGTAGTGCAGAAGCTGTCGTATGCTGAGGCAGTGAAGAAAGTAGAGGAGGATGGGTCAACGGTAGAGGAGGATGGGTCAATGGAGTAATAGATTTGTGTCAGAGGGTGTTTTGAGCTTCATTAAGGCTGGCTTCTTAGTGTTCATAGAAATGCTTATCAACTGTACCGCAGAGATGCAACGTAAAATCACAGAAAATAGATATTGTGGTGGCAGCAGCAGAGAACTATTTGGGCATACGAGATTTGACTTCAGAAGAGTTACAGGGTGTGTTGAGTGGTGGTGTCCCGTCCTCCCAGGCCGTTCCCAGCAGTACAGTTTGAAGTGCTTCTCGGAGCCTGTCTTTGTAGCGTCGGCTTTGTAGCATCGGCGTCTACCTCTCCTGACAATGTCTAACTTTTCTTGAAAAGTTTGTCTTGAGAATGGCGTTATAATTATATCCTCGACCAAATCAATATCTTCTCCTTCCGCTATTGTGGGTTGAAAAAACAGTTTTGTAGTACGCAAATTAATTCGTTGATCAATTTCAGTTTCCTAGTTCTGAGACCTGCCCATATAGGACCTCCCTCTCAATATTGGTAATCCAATCAAAAGACGTGCAGGCACTACGCCTGCTAGCTGGCTCCTGTGTAACACTGGAGCCAGCCAGCAGGCGTACAATAGCCAACTCTAAAGCTGATTGGTTGACACGAAATTTTAATTTCCATTCACTTTAAGCTACAAGCGCCCGCACTGTTGATTCTGAAGGCCTGAGGGCAGATTTTAGACCCCTGGCAACACATGATGACTGAATATGATTGGATAAAATATCTAACATAAAGACTAGCCCTCCAAATCTCAACCTGGTGCTGGAAGCAGTGCAACCAAGAGGAACGCTATGAAATGAAGAGTGTAACTCTTACTCTGGGGAATAATTGAATACATATTTGTGGGAAAATATATATATTTTTAAATTATATTCTGATGATGTTTAGGCCAGCAGAGAAGGCCTTGCTGGCCCTGACGGCCCACCACTGAGGGCTACACAGATGCTACTACATTAGCCTATGCCCGTGAGGCAAACTTATGATTGCTGTTGCCTGTTGTTGCTTACCCTGTCAGTGTGAATCTCTGTTTTTTAGCTAACTCTTTGTTTCAGACGGGTTTGATGTGTTGACTTGGAACATAAGCAAAGCTATATTTCAGTTGCTGAATCCTGATTGGTGTCTTCTGTTAGACATGTCAGCCTGTGCTAACAGCTATAGCTATCTCTCTCAACCCCTGTAGGTTGGTTAATGTGGGCTTAGGTTAAGTTATGGGTTTTCACTTCCAGTACATGAGCAAGTTGCTGAAGCTAGTGTTTACCTCAGGCCAGGTGTAGCTCTTCACCCAGGCCAGGTGTAGCTCTTCACCCAGGCTAGCTGTAAGTCTTATCCCAGGCTAGATGTAACTAATATGTCTATCTCTATCCCCTGTAGGTTATTGTGATGATCGGCCTCCAGTACGTGAATACCTCCCTGTCTAACCTGGCCAACCCAGAGGACCCAGAGTGTGAGAGCGAAGGCTGGATCCTGGAGAAGACAGTGAAGGAGACGTTTACTGACATCATGGACAAGATGAAAGCCATGAGTAAAGGCAATGCAGTGGACGAGGCTGGAGTGGAAGGTGTCGCCACGGGCAGCTGAACAAGACACGTTGACACAAACTGAAACCATTCCCACCGAAGGGAAGAAAGGCAGATTGAACAACTCCTTTGCATTTATTACACAAAATACATACATAATACACACACACATGCCCGACACACACAATACTGTCCATCTGAAGGGAAAACTGAAAATGACACAAATGGACTCTTGAGTACATGTCAGCACTTACGATATGTTGATTGTACGAATGCATGAATGTATGTATAAGTCACATTATAACCAATTTCCAATATGCCCTCCCCCACTCCAATACACACACACACACACACACACACACACACACACACACACACACACACACACACACACACACACACACACACACACACACACACACACACACACACACACACACACACACCTCTCCTCCAACCCCAGCTTTGCTACTTTGCTTCAGTTTTCTTACGTTCTGTATAATTCTGCTCTGTTTCATATTTTATTTTTAGCCCATTTTCTATAAAACAAGGGAAAAACTAAACACTACCCAGTGTCATGAAAATGCATAACGTCAGATGTTTTGCATTGCACTGTGAAAATGCATTTTTAAGAGTAAGGTCAGGAAACCAGGTATGTTGTGTTTTATGGATACTGTGGGGCTGGTGGTTGCGATGCAACCCGCTCCCCTTCCCAGAGAGGAGGTTAAAGTGGAACGGTTAAATGTTAATTCATAGCCCAAGGAATATATGTTTTGGATCCACCTGTAGTGCAGTTTTCTCTATTAGATAATTCATAGAAAATTCCAAAGAAAGGACTGAAACACCCCAGATATCAACTCTTTAAAGTTCTTAATTTCTAACTTAATTTGAGAGATGGAGGAGGGCTGGAGACTCCTGGGCTGGAAGAGGTGGAATCATTTCACCCTAACCCGATGTTGTTGAAGTTTGTGGAGGAGGGCTGGAGACTCCTGGGCTGGAAGAGGTGGATCTATGTCCCCCTAACCCGATGTTGTTGAAGTTTGGGGAGGAGGGCTGGAGACTCCTGGGCTGGAAGAGGTGGATCTATGTCACCCTAACCCGATGTTGTTGAAGTTTGGGGAGGAGGGCTGGAGACTCCTGGGCTGGAAGAGGTGGAACCATTTTAGGCTAACCGATATTGTTGAAGTTTGGGGGTGAGGGGCTAAAGGAGACGTGGCGGGGGTGAACCAGGGGTGACCCCAAAGTTGAGGACATTTGAGACTGGCAGCTAAACCCCTGGCCTCTGACCCCTGAACTCTGACCCCAGCCGTCTGCTCTGTGAGGTCGCTCAGCAGGTCCAATCAGCATTCTCTTATTGGATTATCAAGAGCTACTGTACATACCCACACACTCACAGACCAACTCCCAGGCTACTGTTGTCTTTGTAAATAGTCTAGTATTGATACATAACTTTTTTTAAACCGTGTAATTCATTTAAATTATTTTATTTACTGTAAAGAAAATGTTTTGCCATGAGAAATCCTTCTGTTTTTCTTTCTGTATGTTGTGTAGAAGGATGATGAGGCCATTGTGTAAATTAAAATGTTAATAAAGAAGCTAGCCCTGTGAAGTAGAGTTGGCCATATTGGTGTTGTGTTGTTTCTACTTAAGACCGATCAAAGATCAAACGGCAATGCCTTCTGGGAACTCAGCGGGGCGCCTCATTTAGCCATTTGGATCAGGGTAATCATCAGATTATCGCATTCACATGGACACAGGACTACCCTGCACATGGAGACTGAAGGACGAGGGTGTGTGCGTATGTGTGTGTGTGTGTGTGTGTGTGGCGTGTTTGTTCTGTGACTTTAAATGTAAAAAAAATCTAAACTTCGGATCTCTAACATTCTAGGTGTTTTTCATTGTTAAGTGACCGAAGGATCCGCCTACGTTACCAAAGGATCTGCCATTAACTACATTACCAAAGGATCTGCCATTAACTCCATTACCAAAGGATCTGCCATTAACTACATTACCAAAGGATCTGCCATTAACTACATTACCAAAGGATCTGCCATTAACTACATTACCAAAGGATCTGCCATTAACTACTTTACCAAAGGATCTGCCATTAACTACATTACCAAAGGATCTGCCATTAACTACATTACCAAAGGATCTGCCATTAACTACATTACCAAAGGATCCGCCTACGTTACCAAAGGATCCACCATTAACTACATTACCAAAGGATCCACCATTAACTACATTACAAAAATATCTGCCATTAACTACATTACCAAAGGATCCGCCATTAATTACATTACCAAAATATCTGCCATTAATTACATTACCAAAATATCTGCCATTAACTACGTTACCAAAGGATCCGCCATTAACTACGTTACCAAAGGATCTGCCATTAACTACGTTACCAATTCCAATGTCGTCATTAAAGCACCTTTGCAAGACTTCCTTGATAAATATACTAATTTAATTGTGACATTTGATGTCTAATTGTCTATGACATTATGTGATTGTCTGTGTCCAGTGGTAAACAGTAAATCATATAATCTATAAACTGAGGAGACAACCAGACAATGCCAGAGCCCAGTCATTCATCTGAGCATTCAATGTCCAACAGAGATACAACAACGTTGCATCTGTAGGCGATCATCACATATTTTGTCAAGTCGCCAACCAGTTCCATGCAGCTGCCAGATTCTGATCTTCTTTCCACTAATTGGTCTTTGACCAATCACATCAAATCTCTTTCACAGTGAGAAGAAAAGATCTGAATTGGGCTGCCTGTCTAAATGCATCCCTGGCTGTAATATTTATAATCGGCATTTACATCCCATTGATGGCTAAAATGTTTGAGGTAGTGAGGAGGTATTTGTAAAGGCACAATCCTGTACCACAAATCAAGGTTATGATTCCAGATCAAGTCAGAGGGGAGACCTATAGAGAGCAGAACAGCAGTAGGTGTTATTATAGTACTGTAAAGGACCAGGTATAATGAGGTTGTGAGTTGGGGCTTGGGGTGTAGTTAGTGGGTCTGTGGAGTATCTAGCTAGTGTGTGGGGGCTTGAGGGGTAGTTAGCGGGTGTGTGGGGTAGTTAGCTAGTATGTGGGGGCCTAAGGGGCAGTTAGCGGTGTGTGGTGCATATGGCTAGTGAGTGGGTCATGAGGAGTAGTTAGTAGGTGTGTGGGGTAGTTAGCTAGTGCGTGGGGGCCTGAGGGGTAGTTAGTGGGTGTGTGGGGTAGCTAGCTAGTAAGTGGGGGCTTGAGGGGTAATTAGTGGGTGTGTGGGGTAGCCAACCTGTGAGTTGGGGGCTTGAGGGGTAGTTAGCGGGTGTGTGTGGTAGTAAGCTAGTGTGTGGGGGCCTGAGGGGTAGTTAGTGGGTGTTTGGAGTAGCTAGCTAGTGTGTGGGGACCTGAGGGGTAGTTAGTAGGTGTGTGGGGTAGCTAGCCAGTGAGTAAGATCTTGAGGGTAGTTAGTGGGTGTGTGGGGTAGCTAACTTGTGAGTTGGGGGCTTGAGCGGTAGTTGACTAGTAAGTGGGGGCCAGAGGGATAGTTAGTGGGTGTTTGGTGTAGCTGCAGGCAGCGGTAAAGAGGCCAACAGTAGGTGGTATTTTGGTATTGTGGTTAACCAGCAGGTCTGAGCAGATAAGAGGCCAAAAGAGGCTTTAGATTAGCATCGTTAGACAGCCTTGAGAACAACTATACAGTCCTGGAATTACGTCACTAAGGGGGGGTGGGGGGTGGGGGGTGGTATGAGCTGAATCAGGGGAAAGCGGTACCCACTAAGCAAGCATCGTGACGTCCATTACAATACCTTCTGTTTCCCACAGAGAGCGTTAGATTATATCTGTTCTCTTCTACCTTTCCTAGCTGGAAAAGCACCAGGATGTTGTTTTGAAGTTTTGAAGTTAGAGAACTAAATTTAGAGAACTAAATTTTAAAACTGAATCTGAATGCATCTGAGAAATTGAATATATTAAACTTTGGTAAACTTGAAATTATAGTTTGTAAACTTATTTCAAATATTGAATTTGAATATTGAATTCACCGTGAACCATCAGATCCTCCTCTCCACCCTCGCAGGGCTGGGTGTCTCAGGCTCTGCACACTCATGGACTGCATCCTATGTGGCAGGCCGCTCCTACCAGGTGATGTGGAGAGGATCTGTGTCTGCCCCACGCACTCTCAATACTGGTGTCCCCCAGGGGTCGGTTCTAGGCCCTCTCCTCTTCTCTCTATACACCAGGTCATTGGCGCCACCCACTCGCTCCTCTACAACCCTCAAACTCAACTCTAGACCTCGAAGCCAGTTTCATTGCTTTTCTCCATTGTTTCCCTCTATTCAGGGAGAGATTTAGACCTGGGATGCCAGGTGGATGCAATTTATTATCAGGTAGAACAGAAAACCAGCAGGCCACCTCTGGTCTCTTGGCCCTTTCACCCCTACGGAAGGGCAGCTCCGCTCAGCCCAGTCCAAGCTCATCTCTGTCCTGGCACACCAATGGTGTAACCAATTTTCCCCTGAAGCTAGGACAGCAGAGTCCCTGGCCATCTTCTGAAAACATCTGAAACCCTACTTCCTTAAAGTGTATCTTAATAATCTCATAGCCGTCCCCCTTTCGCACCCACTCCTCACCACTTTCCCCCTTTATTGAGTAAACATCTATGTGTGGTTGTCCCACCGAGCTATTTTAAGATTAATTCATTAACTGTAAGAGTGTCTGCTAAATTACTAAAATGTAAATTAATTCAATTGAAATTGAATGTAAAAACTGTATGCATATTCCTAAGATTCAGTTTAAAATCATGAAATACTTTTTTGAAATACATTTTTAGGGTTAGGGTAAGGG
This sequence comes from Oncorhynchus masou masou, assembly GCF_036934945.1. Classification (NCBI taxonomy): domain Eukaryota; kingdom Metazoa; phylum Chordata; class Actinopteri; order Salmoniformes; family Salmonidae; genus Oncorhynchus; species Oncorhynchus masou. Next base: position 67,107,724 of record NC_088229.1, on the reverse strand, counting down.
GAAATGATCTCCTAACCTGCCATGAGAAGTCACTTCTGGCCTTAACTGTATCAAAGTGGCATGTTTGCAGGGAGTCCCATTATGATGTAACTCAAAGAAGCTGTCCTCTGCTGCAGTCTACTGGTGCAGATAGGTACTGCTCTGCTCCCTCATCCTGTCATTCTACAGCAGATATCACTATCCCAATGTCTCCTTTGGTATTCCCCTGGACTTTTGTCCTTTGTTTAGTGATGTCATAGTTTGACCTCTAACCCAGAGCTCTGGGGTCGAACACGTAACCATCAAAGACACAAATAAACATTTTCTGAACTATGTTCATCTAGAGAGAGAGAGAGCCCTCTGCTGTGAGTATGTTTTAGTAGCTAGTCAGTGTCTTGTGTCTTAATGAGAGGGGGTATTGTTTGGGCCCCGCCTTGAAAACCCATCACACCGTACCAGGCTGATACAACGACATCACCCAATAACAAACACACACACGCACACACACACACGCACGCACGCACGCACACACACACACACACACACACACACACACACACACACACACACACACACACACACACACACACACACACACACACACACACACACACACACACACATATATATATATATACATTTAAATTCAGAAGTTTACAAACACTTGGGTTGGAGTCATTAAAACTCCACAAATTTCTTGCAAACAAACTATAGTTTTGGCAGGTCGGTTAGGACATCTACTTTGTGCATGACATAAGTCATTTTTCCAACAGTTGTTTACAGACATATTATTTCACTTATAATTCACTGTATCACAATTCCAGTGGGTCAGAAGTTTACATACACTGCGTTGACTGGGCCTTTAAACAGCTTGGAAAATTCCAGAAAATGATGTAATGGCTTTAGAAGCTTCTGATAGGCTAATTGACATAATTTGAGTCAATTGGAGGTGTACCTGTGGATGTATTTCAAGGCCTACCTTCAAACTCAGTGCCTCTTTGATTGACATCATTGTAAAATCAAAAGAAATCAGTCAAGAAGTCTGGCTCATCCGTCGGAGCAATTTCCAAACGCCTGAAGGTACCACATTCACCTGTACAAACAATAGTACGCAAGTATAAACACCATGGGACCATGCAGCCGTCATACCGCTCAGGGAGGAGACGCGTTCAATCTCCTAGAGATGAACATACATTGGTGTAAAAAGTGCAAATCAATCCCAGAACAACAGCAAAGGACCTTGTGAAGATGCTGGAGGAAACGGGTACAAAAGTATCTATATCCACAGTAAAACGAGTCCTATATCGACATAACCTGAAAGGCCACTCAGCAAGGAAGAAGCCACTGCTCCAAAATGTCCATAAAAAAGCCAGACGACGGTTTGCAACTGCACATGTGGACGAAGATCGTACTTTTTGGAGAAATGTCCTCTGGTCCGATTAAACAAAAATAGAACCATTTGGCCATAATGACCATCATTATGTTTGGAGGAAAAACGGGAGGCTTGCAAGCTGAAGAACACCATCCCAACCGTGAAGCACGGGGGTGGCAGCATCATGTTGTGGGGGTCCTTGGCTGCAAGAGGGACTGGTGCACTTCACAAAGATGATGGCATCATGATGGGGGAAAATGATGTGGATAAATAGAAGCAACATCTCAAGACCTCAGTCAGGAAGATAAAGCTTGTTCACAAATGGGTCCTAATTGACAATGACCCCAAGCATTCTTCCAAAGTTGTGGCAAAATGGCTTAAGGACAACAAAGTCACAGTATTGGAGTGGCCATCACAAAGCCCTGACATCAATCCTATAGAAGATTTGTGGGAAGATCTGAAAAAGCGTGTGCGAACAAGGAGGCCTACATTCCTGATTCATTTACACCAGCTCTGTCAGGAGGAATGGGCCAAAATTGTGGAAGGCTCCCCGAAACGTTTGACCCAAGTTAAACAGTTTAAAGGCAATGCTACCAAATATTAATATTAATGTTAATGTATTAATGTATTAATCTATTTGGCCAATGGTGTATGTAAACTTCAGACTTCAACTGTACATACACACATATATACACACAGGCGCACAAACGCATGCAACCACACACACACACACACACACACACACACACACACACACACACACACACACACACACACACACACACACACACACACACACACACACACACACACACACACACACACACACACATTGTCCCCTACCCCATCAGACGTATAAGACCATCGTTGTTTTGAATGTTAAATACACACATCTGATTGTTTGGAGGAATGAGATGTGGTGCTTGGTGGGTGGAGATTGGGGGGGAGTGGGGGTGGGGGGCAAGAAGAGGGGAGAGATACGTGGTGGGGGGAGATGGGAGCTGAATCTGAGATGAATATTCTGTCTGTGTAGTGTGTGTTTGTGTCAGATGAATATTCTCTCTGCTCCATGTCTGTGGTGGAGTGAACAGTGGGACAACAGTGTGAGACAGCTGTGGCTGACAAAGACTGGAGTCAGAACAGCTAGTCCACAGAGTCAGAACACACACGCACACACACACACACACACACACACACAGCCTTGCCAATAACAAGGCATTATTATTCAAACTATACATTAATTTAGCATTTTATTCAAAGAAAAGTGTGTGTGTGTGAGAGAGAGAGAGAGAGAGGAGAGAGAGAGAGAGAGAGAGAGAGAGAGAGAGAGAGAGAAGTGAGAGACCACTTGAATGCCACACACACATCCAGAGATCCCCCAGAGTGACAGAGAGTGAGGTAAAACAGGTGTGCAAACCTCTGAAGGAACATTGACAAACAGCATTGTTGACATTGTTACTGCTATCAGCCAATCCAATCACATTGAACAACAGATTCACTACATGGAACAACAGATAGTCCCCAAACAAATCTAAAGGAAATTTGTTCACAGCTCGTCCTCTAAGTCTGTGTGTGTGTGTGTGTGTGTGTGTGTGTGTGTGTGTGTGTGTGTGTGTGTGTGTGTGTGTGTGTGTGTGTGTGTGTGTGTGTGTGTGTGTGTGTGTGTGTGTGTGTGTGTGTGTGTGTGTGTGTGTGTGTGTACAACTAGAACTCAGTGAAGTGAGGACATTTTGCCGGTCCTCACTTGTAAAAAATACATTTTAGTCTTAAGGGTTAGGTTTAGGGTTAGGGGTTAGTGGTTAGGTTTGGAGGTTAAGGTTCGGGTTAAGGTTAGGGTTAATTAATGGTTAGGGAAAATAGGATTTTGAATGGGAATCAATTGTCCCCAAAAAGTCCTCACAAGTATAGTAAGACATACAGAGCCATCAAAAAGTATTCATACCCCTTGACTTATTCCACATTTTGTTGAGTTACAGCCTGAATTCAAAATTAATTTAATATTTTTGTTGTCATCCATCTACCCACAGTACCTCATAATGACATAGCAAAAACATGTTGAGTCAATAGTTTGTAGAGACACTTCTGGAAGTGATTACAGCTGTGACTCTTTCTGGGTACGTCTCTAAGAGCTTTCCACACCTGGATTGTGCAACATTTGCCATTCATCTTTTCAAAATTCTTCAAGCTCTGTCAAATTGGTTGTTGATCTTTGCTATACAACCATTTTCAGGTCAAGCAGATTTAAGTCAAAACTGTAACTCGGCCAATCAGGAACATTCAACTGACTTAGGAAGGACTTTAATAAATGGATCACTTGACACTTTAATAATGCCACTTTAATCATGTTCACATATCTTTCATTACTCATCTCATATGTATATAATATATTTTATACCATCTATTGCATCTTGCCTATGCCGCTCGGTCATCGCTCATCTATATATGTATATATATATATTCTTATTCCATCCCTTTACTTAGATTTGTGTGTATGAGGTAGTTGCTGTGAAATTGTTAGATTGCTGATAGATATTACTGCACTGTCAGAACTAGAAGCACAAGCATTTCGCAACCCTCGCAATAACATCTGCTAACCATGTGTGTGACCAATAAAATTTGATTTGATTTGATTCACTGTCTTCTTGGTAAGCAACTCCAGTGTAGATTTGGCCTTGTGTTTGAAGTTATTGTCCTGCTGAAAGATGAATTAATCTCCCAGTGTCTGGTGGAAAGCAGACTGAACCAGGTTTTCCTCTAGGATTTTGCCTGTGCTTAGTTCCAATCCATTTCTTTTTCATCCTGAAAATCTCCCCAGTCCTCAATGACTACAAGCATTGCCATAACATGATGTAGCCACCACTATGTTTGAAAATAATCTGTTGTATTGGATTTGTCCCAAACAAAACACTTTGTATTCAGGACAAAAAGTGAATTGCTTTGCCAAGTTATTTGCAGTGTTACTTTAGTGCCTTTTTGCTAACAGCTTGTACTGTCTTCCTTCTTTTCATTCTGTCATTTAGGTTAGTATTGTGGAGTAACTACAATATTGTTTATCCATCCTCAGTTTTCTTCTATCACAGCCATTAAACTCTGTAACTGTATTTAAATCACCATTGGCCTCATAGTGAAATCCCTGAGCGGTTTCCTTCCTCTCTGGCAACTGATTTAGGAAGGATGTCTGTATCTTTGTATTGACTGGGTGTATTGATACACCATCCAAAGTGTAATTAATATATTCACTGGGCTCAAAGGGCTATTCAATGTCTACTTTTTTTACCCATCTACCAATGGGTGCCCTTCTTTGTGAGGCATTGGAAAACCTCCATGGTCTTTGGTTGAATCTGTGTTTGAAATTCACTGCTCGACTGAGTGACCATACAGATAATTGTATGTGTTGGGTACAGATATGAGATAGTCATTGAGCATGTTAAACACTATTATTGCACACAGAGTGTGCATTTATTATGTGACTTGTTTAGCAAAATGTTACTGCAGAACTTATTTAAGCTTGCTATAACAAAGGGTGTGAATAATTATCGATTCAAGACATTTCAGCTTGAAATGTTTTATATATATGTAAAAAATTCAAAAAAACAACACTACTGGGTATTGTGTGTAGGCCAGTGACATAACATCTCAATGTATTTTTATATTCAGGCTGTAACACAACAACGTGGAAAAAGTAAAGTGGTTCGAATACTTTCTGAAGGCACTATCGCTATGTGTGTGTGTGTGTGTGTGTGTGTGTGAGAGAGAGAAAGAGAGAGAGAGAGAGAGAGAGAGAGAGAGAGAGAGATGTGGGGGAGGAGAGACAGACAGACGCGAGATGACAAACACGCTGTCTCTCCTCCATAGATTTTCTAAATCTGAATCCAATCTTCGGGGACGCGCAGCTCTCTCTGGTACCACCCCCTTCCCCATTTCGGTCTCTCTCTCCTTATTTCTCCTTCTCTTGCAGTGTGATGTGTGGTCATATGACAGGGTCTGAATACCAACACACTCGACATGAGCGAGGAGGCGTAAACCGGAGAAAACAAGTGGCTAAGTGTCTGTCGCGGACACTGAGAGAGCGTGAGCTGTTACTGGGGAACGCCTATCTGACTGAAACTGCGGAGAAGAACATTAGTTTAAAGCAACGGGGGACACTAACCAACTAACTTTAACTATAGTTTAGGCATATCCAACCCAGCGAAGTTAAAATATATATATATATTTACAAATCGCATCGTGTTATTGCTTTCCTCTTTTCTGAGCGGTGTGTGCCCAAATCTCAGAATCGGAGGAGGCTGGGGCTTGAGGAAGCAGTTTGGACATACTTTTATTTTAAAGTTATCATTTTTTTTTTGTTAAGCGTCATTCTAGAGCGTCAGCCCTGATTTTGGCTGGTAAACTTGAGTTGTTAGTTTGACAATGGTCGGTGAGTTGAATGAGCAGGTCCGGGAAAGACCCAGACCAAGGCCCAGCCCGGACTACCTGATGCAGTTGATGACAGACCGGAAGGTGATGAGCTCGCTGCCCAACTTCACTGGCATCTTCACTCACCTGGAGCGGCTCTTAGACGAAGGTAAGTGCTTAGGCTACAATGCATATATATATTTTTAAAGATTTACAAAAAAATATGATAGGTCTATAATTAGCAGTGGTAGAAAAAGTAGCAAATTGTCATTCTTGAGTAAAAGTAAAGATACCTTAATAGAAAATGACTCAAGTGAAAGTCACCCAGTAAAATACTTATTGAGTAAATGTCAGAAATTATATGGTTTGTATCAAAAGTACATTTTAGCAATTACATGTATTTAAGTATCAAAAGTAAAAGTACAAGTATAATTAATTTCCAATTCCTTATATTAAGCAAAGTAGATGGCCACATTTTCTAGTTTAAAAAAAATTATTTACAGATAGCAAGGGGCATGCTCCAACTCAGAAATAATTTACAAACAAAGCATGTGTTTAGTGAGTCCACCAGATCAGGGGCAGTAGGGATGACCAGGGATGTTCTCTTGATAAGTTTGTGAATTAGACCATTTTATTGTCCTGCTAAGCATTGAAAATGTAACGGAGTATGTATGGAGTAAAAATGACATAATTTTCTTTCGGAATGTAGTGAAGTAAAAGTTGTCAAAAATATGAATAGTAAAGTACAGATACCCCAAAAAACAACTTAGTACTTTAAAGTATTTCTACTTAAGTACTTTACTCCACTGATAATTAGTTGGTTGATATTTCAACGATGTTGTTTGGTGAGATAATGTGACACACATTAATAAACAGACACACCATAGACATTAAGAGAGACACACCAGGCAGTTGGTGATGTGAACAAACGGACAGTTGTTAGTCTGGGTCGGTGACCTATTGTGCAAGGCGGTGTGAATGTGGCGGCCCATCCCCGGTTAGTCACGAGGCTCAGTACTCGGTCAACGGGATGTCAACCTGAAAATACTTGACTTTGGAGGGCGTGCTTAGACTCTATGCATGTGAATAGAGAGCCAGTAAACTCTGTATGTGTGTGTGTGTGTGTGTGTACAGTATGGCTGATTGATTGATTGATTGCAGTCTTTGAAGAGGACCCCCGTCACAACAACCAAAAACACTCCAAACAGGTCACACAACATAGTAACAAACAATGAGGTGTCCTGTGGAATTAATGATCAGATTATATTGATTTTGACAAAGGACAAGGAGAGGGGGAGAAATAACGTAAAAATGACTGAGAGGAAGACAACGGGAGAAAGACAAGAGGGGGAAAGGCCGGGGAGGTATTTGTGCTTGGCTTTATCTCTACACTTCAACCTGCCATTACACTATCTAGAGTTCTCTCTGCATATATATATATATATATAGACTGCACATACTCACTCACACTCATGCACCAGCTCTCTTTCCATTCTGCAGCCACATTATTCTTATTGTGCCAATTTTAACTACTGTGGCCGTCTCATCCAAGACACATTTCCCGTGTGCGTGTGTGTGTGTGTGTGTGTGCGTGTGCGTGTGCGTGTGCGTGTGCGTGTGTGTGTGTGTGTGTGTGTGCTATGTACGCAGGGCTCTAAATTATTTATTTTTATTGGGAGCACAATTTAGGAGCACCAGAAAATACGATTTTTATTTTATTGATTTGCGATACAGCCTATATGAAATCTAGCTACTTTTAAAACACATGTTGTGCCCCAGAAACTAATATGCAACACTGTAAAGACAGTTTGTTATAAAAGCTAAGCTGTTGCTACGAATACCTGTCATTGAAATTACAAAGTCATTAGTGGAATATTAGGTTTCTACATTGTGGAAAAGCGTTATTTTACTTTTTGTTGTTGTAATGTTTTATTTCACTTTTCTTTTTTTGTTGACAAACAAAAACACAATAAACCTACTTAACATTGACATACATTTCCACCAACATTATGTTGTTTCTGTCTGTAGCCAGATTTCTAAACAAATATTTAAATGATAAAACATTTGATTCTACCAATAGTTTCATACATGCATTTCCACCAACATTATGTTGTTTCTGTCTGTAACCAGATTTCTAAACAAATATTTAAATGATAAAACATTTGATTCTACCAATATTTACATACATTCATTTCCACCAACATTAATGACGTCACACTTGCTCAGACCTCCGTTCCAATCGTACCCACATCCAAATGTTGTTTCTAATGCTTGTAACACTCTGACTTCAAATTGTGTTATGACGTTTCTGTCTGTAGCCAGTTTCAAAAATAAAAATAAAGCATTTGATTGGTCCAGTATTTAAGTAATAGCTTTTTCAATATAAGCGCTAAAAATAATATTGTCCAACCCATTGAGTATCTCACGGCACCCTCATATGCCATGTCTTGAAATGTGCAGATAGATGGATTAAAAGTAAATGTATATTGTAAAACTTCTGACAGCCACTTTCTAACTCTACCTAAAACTTTTGGACTTTATAGTACTCCCAGAAGGCATGTGTCATTGAGTCACTGTTAGTTTTACACTTAAGACATGACTCTGAAGTTTTGCTGTAGAATTTGTATAATACATTTTATACATTAGTTTATACTGGATTAAGCGTACATTTGAGTTAACTGTGTCATTTTCTATGTCTTGGTTCCAATAGTTTATATTTTTTTCCGAAGAGATTGTCAGTTGAACATTACCTATCATCTTAGTATATTTTTCTGTCTCAAATAGGATTGCTCTGATGTCCAAAAATCTTTCAGGTCAAAATGTTGTGATATAAAACTTAAGTTGCAAATATTTGAAAATGTCTACGTTGGTCAGTCCAAAATTGCTTTTTAATTCTGTCATGGAAATAATTGTATTTCCTATTACCACATCATTTAGTTTTCTGTGCCTTTAGTTTTCTATGCTTTTAGTTTTCTATGCCTTTAGTTTTCTATGCCTTTAGTTTTCCATGTGGGACAATTTGTCGGTGAATTCTGAAAAGCCAAGGATTTTTCCAAAGGGGTGTGTTTTTAGAGAGTGATATTGGTTCTTGTAGGATCCATTTAATTTTCTTCCATGGTATAGTGTTCTTAACTATGAAGTTGTTATTGTGTTCTTAACTGAAGTTGTTATAGTGTTCTTAACTATGAAGTTGTTATAGTGTTCTTAACTATGAAGTTGTTATAGTGTTCTTAACTATGATGTTGTTATAGTGTTCTTAACTATGAAGTTGTTATAGTGTTCTTAACTATGAAGTTGGTATAGTGTTCTTAACTATGAAGTTGTTATAGTGTTCTTAACTATGAAGTTGTTATAGTGTTCTTAACTATGAAGTTGTTATAGTGTTCTTAACTATGAAGTTGTTATAGTGTTCTTAACTATGAAGTTGTTATAGTGTTCTTAACTATGAAGTTGGTATAGTGTTCTTAACTATGAAGTTGTTATAGTGTTCTTAACTATGAAGTTGTTATAGTGTTCTTAACTATGAAGTTGTTATAGTGTTCTTAACTATGATGTTGTTATAGTGTTCTTAACTATGAAGTTGTTATAGTGTTCTTAACTATGAAGTTGGTATAGTGTTCTTAACTATGAAGTTGTTATAGTGTTCTTAACTATGAAGTTGTTATAGTGTTCTTAACTATGAAGTTGTTATAGTGTTCTTAACTATGAAGTTGTTATAGTGTTCTTAACTATGAAGTTGTTAATGTGCTTCGCTCCATCCTTTGAAAACAGACATGTGAGAAGATTCTGGGGAAAAGCATGCACCTCTTCAATATGTACTCATTCTTCCTCTTTAGTGCATTTAACTATATGTTGTAAGTAAAAGCCTTGGGTTGTGAGTTAATACAATTCCAAATCTGGGAGGTTAAAACCACAGATTTAGGGACATGTATACTTTTTTAAAGAATATCTTCGGTGGGGTAATTGGTATTACTGAAAATAAATATAGAAACCTTCGGAGCTATGTCATTCTAAAGATGTTTATTCTACCTGTAAAATTTACGAGGAGATTTTTCCATTTAATTAGATCTGCCTTAACTTTATTTCATTACTCAACAACATTATCTTTATATATTTGTTGTTTGTTGTCACTCATTAAGCTTCCAAAGTATTTCATATTTTTTGTTGTCCACTTAAAGGATTGCTGTAAATCAAGAGTTATTTTTCCTATTGCCCTTATTAAAAAAATTCCACGTTCATTTTATATCCTGAGATTTTAGAGTATTCCCAAAAATATTTTTAACAAGGGGGACATTGAGTTTTCAATATTAGTGAGGTATATCAGGAGATTTTTAGCAAATAAGTTACGTTTGTATTCATGTTTGCCAATACTGATACCTGTTACATTTTGGGGCCTGTTTAATTCTATCTGCAAGCAGTTCAATTGCCAGTGCAAACATGAGGGGGGAGAAAGGACATCCCTGCCAAATCAAATCCAACTTTATTTGTCACATGCGCCAAATACAACAAGTGTAGACCTTACCGTGAAATGCTTACTTACAAGTCCTTAATCAACAGTGCAGTTCAAGAAGAGTTAAGAAAATATTTACCAAATAAACGAAAATAAAAATTAACACAATAACATAACAATAACGAGGCTATATAAAGGGGGTACAGGAACTGAGTCAGTGTGCGGGGGTACATGTAGGTAGGAGTGAAGTGATTATGCATAGATAATAAACAGAAGGTAGCAGCAGGGTACACAACAAATGGGGTGGGGGTCAATGTAATAGTCCTGTGGCCATTTGATTAGTTGTTCAGCAGTCTTATGGCTTGGGGGTAGAAGCTTTTAAGGAGCCTTTTGGTCCTAGACTTGGCGCTCCAGTACTGCTTGCCGTGCAGTAGCAGAGAAAACAGTCTATGACCTGGGTAACTGGAGCCTCTGACAATTTTATGGGATTTCCTCTGACACCGCCTATTCATATAGGTCCTGAATTGCAGGAAGCTTGGCCCCAGTGATGTACTCGGTCATACGCACTACCCTCTGTAGTGCCTTATGGTCAGATGCAGAGCAGTCGCCATACCAGGCAGTGACGGTCAGGATGCTCTCGATGGTGCAGCTGTAGAACTTTTTGAGGATCTGGGGACCCATGCCAAAATGTTTCAGTCTCCTGAGGGGAAAAGGTTTTGTCGGTGCCCTCTTCACGACTGTCTTGGTGTGTTTGGACCATGATAGATCATTGGTGATGCGGACACCAAGGAACTTGAAACTTTCGACCTGCTCCACTACAGCCCCGTTGATGTCAATGGGGGCCTGTTTGGCCCACCTTTTCCTGTAGTCCACAATCAGCTCCTTTGTCTTGCTCACATTGAGGGAGAGGTTGTTGTCCTGGCACCACACTGTCAGTTCTCTGACCTCCCTATAGGCTGTCTCATCATTGTCTGTCGTCAGCAAACTTAATGATGGTGTTGTAGTCGTGTTTGTCCACGCAGTTGTGGGTGAACAGGGAGTACAGGAGGGGACTAAGTACACACCCCAGAGGGGCCCCAGTGTTGAGGATCACCGTGGCAGATGTGTTGTTGCCTACCCTTACCACCTGGGGCCGGCCTTTCAGAAGGTCCAGGATCCAGTTGTAGAGGGAGGTGTTTAGTCCCAGGGTCCTTAACTTAGTGATGAGCTTCGTGGGCACTATGGTGTTGAATGCTGAGCTATAGTCAATGAACAGCATTCTCACATAGGTGTTCCTTTTGTCCAGGTGGGAAAGGACAGTGTGGAGTGCGATTGAGATTGCGTCATCTGTGGATCTGTTGGGGCAGTATGCGAATTGGAGTGGGTCTAGGGTATCCGGGAGGATGCTGTTGATACGAGCCATCACCAGCCTTTCAAAGCACTTCATGGCTACCGACGTGAGTGCTACAGGGCGGTAATCATTTAGGCAGGTTACCTTCGCTTCCTTGGGCACAGTGACTATGGTGGTCTGCTTGAAACATGTAGGTATTACAGACTCTGTCAGGGAGAGGTTGAAAATTTCAGTGAAGTCACCTGCCAGTTGGTCCACACATGCTTTGATACATGTCCTGGTAATCCATCTGGTCCTGCGGCTTTGGGAATGTTGACCTCTTTAAAGGTCTTAATCACATCGGCTATGGAGAGTGTTATCTCACAGTCATCCAGTACAGCTGGTGCTCTTGTGCATGCTTCAGTGTTGCTCGCCTCGAAGCGAGCATAAAAGGCATTTAGCTCGTCTGGTAGGCTCGCGTCACTGGGCAGCTCGCGTCTGGGTATCCCTTTGTAGTTTGTAATAGTTTTCAAGCCCTGCCACATCCAATGAGTGTCAGAGCCGGTACAGTAGGATTCATTCATCCTGTATTGACGCTTTGCTTTTTTGATGGATCATCTGAGGGCATAGCGGGACTTTTTTATAGGTGTCTGGATTAGTGTCCCGCTCCTTGAAAGCGGCAGCTCTCGCCTTTAGCTCGATGTGGATGTTGCCTGTAATCCATGGTTTCTGGTTGGGATATGTGCATATGGTCACTGTGTTGACGACGTCGTCGATGCACTTATTGATGAAGCCGATGACTGAGGTGGAATAATCCTCAATGTCATTGGATGAATCCCGGAACATGTTCCAGTCTGTGCTTGCAAAACAGTCCTGTAGCGTAGCATCCACGTCATCTGACCACTTCCGTATTGAGCGAGTCACTGGTAATACCTGCTTTAGTTTGTGCTTCTAAGCAGGAATCAGGAGGATAGATTATGGTCAGATTTGCCAAATGGAGGGTGGGGGAGAGCTTTGTATGCATCTCTGTGTGTGGAGTAAAGATGGTCAAGTGTTGTTTTTCCTCTTGTTGCACATGTGACATGCTGGTAAAAATTTAGTAAAACTGATTTAAGTTTGCCCACTTTAAAGTCCTCGGCCACTAAGAGCGCCGCTTCTGGTTGAGCATTTTCTTTTTTGCTTATGGCCTTGTAGAGTTGGTTGAGTGCAGTCCTAGTGCCAGCATCGGTCTGTGGTGGTAAATAGACCTCTACGAATAATATAGATGAGAACTCTCTTGGTAGATAGTGTGGTCTACAGCTTATCATAAGGTACTCTACCTCAGGCGAGCAATACTTCAAGACTTCTATAATATTAAACATCGACCACCTGCTGTTATTGACAAAAAGACACACACCCCCACCCCTCGTCTTACCAGATGTAGCTTCTCTGTTCTGCTGGTGCATGAAAAATCCCTCCAGCTCTATATTATCTTTGTCGTCAAACTGAGCAATCGGGGAAGAAGGGCCTTGGTCAGGGAGATGACCAAGAACCCGATGGGCACTCTGACAGAGCTCCAGAGTTCCTCTGTGGAGATGGGAGAACCTTCCAGAAGGACAACCATCTCGGCAGCACTCCACCAATCAGGTCTTTATGGTAGAGTGACCAGACGGAAGCCACTCTTCTGTAAAAGGCACATGACATGATTGGAGTTTGCTAAAAGGCACTTAAGGGACTCTGACCATGAGAAACAATATTGTCTGGGCTGATGAAACCAAGATTGAAGTCTTTGTTCTGAATGCCAAGAGTCACGTCTGAAGGAAACCTGACACAATCCCTAAGGTGAAGCATAGTGGTGGCAGCATCATGCTGTGGGGATGTATTTCAGCGGCAGGGACTGGGAGACTAGTCAGGATCGAGGGAAAGATGAACGGCGCAGAGTAAAAAGAGATCCTTGATGAAAACCTGCTCCTGCAGACTACGACCCTAAGCACACAGCCAAGACAACGCAGGACTGGCCTAGGGACAAGTCTCTGAATGTCCTTAAGTGGCCCAGCCAGAGCCCGGACTTGAACCCGATCAAACATCTCTGGAGAGACCTGAAAATAGCTGTGCATCGACACTCACCATCCAACCTGACAGAGCTTGAGAGGATCTGCAGAGAAGAACTCCCAAATACAGGTGTGCCATGCTTGTCGTGTCATACCCAAGGCCTTTTATTTTATCCATGTTTTATTTTTATCCATTTAATTCATTTTGTTGGCCTTGTATAGAATCAAAGTTAACCTTGTCTGTCATTGAAGAACCAGATAAAAACATTTTCGCAGACATGTCATATGAGGGTGATGGACATCCCATGTATATGGAAGAGTCAGTATGAATACCTACTGTATTGTATATAAAACGTGTGAACATGTAGCCTGGGCAAACATTTAACAGAGAACACACAGAAAACATAAAGCAAGTACTTATTTGTACTTTTTAGGGATTTTAAGCTCCTACTCCACTAATGTACAGTCGTGGCCAAAAGTTTTGAGAATGACACAAAAATAAATTTTCACAAAGTCTGCTGCCTCAGTTTGTACGATGGCAATTTGCATATACTCCAGAATGTTACGAAGAGTAATGGGATGAATTAAAATTAATTGCAAAGTCGCTCTTTGCCATGCAAATGAACCGAATCCCCCCAAAACATTTCCACTGCATTTCAGCCCTGCCACAAAAGGACCAGCTGACATCATGTTAGTGATTATCTCGTTAACACAGGTTCGTGAGTGTTGACGAAGACAAGGCTGAAGATCACTCTGTCATGCTGATTGAGTTCGAATAACAGACGGGAAGCTTCAAAGGGAGGGTGGTGCTTGGAATCATTGTTCTTCCTCTGTCAATCATGGTTACCTGCAAGGAAACACATGCCGCCATCATTGCTTTGCACAAAAAGGGCTTCACAGGCAAGGATTTTGCTGCCAGTAAGATTGCACCTAAATCAACCATTTATCGGATCATCAAGAACTTCAAGGAGAGCGGTTCAATTGTTGTGAAGAAGGCTTCAGGGTGCCCAAGAAAGTCCCGCAAGCACCAGGACTGTCTCCTAAAGTTGATTCAGCTGCGGGATTGGAGCACCACCAGTACAGAGCTTGCTCAGGAATGGCAGAAGGCAGGTGTGAGTGTATCTGCACGCACAGTGAGGCGAAGACTTTTGGAGGGTGGCCTGGTGTCAAGAAGGGCAGCAAAGAAGCCACTTCTCTCCAGGAGAAACATCAGGGACAGACTGATATTATGCTAAAGGTACAGGGATTGGACTGCTGAGGACTGGGGTAAAGTAATTTTCTCTAATGAATCCCCTTTCCGATTGTTTGGGGCATCCGGAAAAAAAGCTTGTCCGGAGAAGACAAGGTGAGCACTACCATCAGTCCTGTGTCATGCCAATAGTAAAGCATCCTGACACCATTCATGTGTGTGGTTGCTTCTCAGCCAAGGGAGCCACATTTGCCTAAGAACACAGCCATGAATAAAGAATGGTACCAACACATCCTCCGAGAGCAACTTCTCCCAACCATCCAGGAAGAGTTTGGTGACGAACAATGCCTTTTCCAGCATGATGGAGCACCTTGCCTTAAGGAAAACGTGATAACTAAGTGGCTCGAGGAACAAAACATCGATATTTTGGGTCCATGGCCAAGAAACTCCCCAGACTAATCCCATTGAGAACTTTTGGTCAATCCTCAAGAGGCAGGTGGACAAACAAAACCCCACAAATTCTGACAAACTCCAAGCATTGATTATGCAAGAATGGGCTGCCGTCAGTCAGGATGTGGCACAGAAGTTAATTGACAGCATGCCAGGGCGGATTGCAGAGGTCTTGAAAAAGAAGGGTCAACACTGCAAATATTGACTCTTTGCATCAACTTCATGTAATTGTCAATAAAAGCCTTTGACACTTATGAAATGCTTGTAGTTATACTTCAGTATTCCATAGTAACATCTGACAAAAATATCTAAAGACACTGAAGCAGCAAACTCTGTGGAAATTAATATTTGTGTCATTCTCCAAACTATTGGCCACGACTGTACTGTACCAAAAATCTGTGGATTATGTCATTGTAAATACATTGGAGAAAGACTGCCACTTAAATACAGTCGTCAGTTTGCAATACCTTTAAATTAAAGTATAGTGCGTGCTGGGTCTCTATTGGGTGCACTGAGAGACCTAAGTGAGATGAGTGGAGGCACCACACATACTTCAGGGAAGTGTCTGATGCCCTCCCAGCTCCCCCATCCCGATCCCTCGGATAGAGCCCATCTCCACTCTCGCCAATAACCACTGTTGGATCAAGGAATAATACAAATTCAGAAAGTATTCAGTCCCCTCGACTTTTTCCACATTTTGTTACGTTACAGCTTTATTTTTATTTATTTATTTTATTTTTTATAGAATTGTTATCCTCTTTTCTCCCCAATTTTGTGGTATCCAATTGTTAGTAGTTACTATCTTGTCTCATTGCTACTACTCCCGTACAGGCTCGGGAGAGACAAAGGTTGAAAGCCATGTGTCCTCCGAAACACAACCCAACCTTAACACAGCGTGCATCCAACCCGGAAGCCTGCCGCACCAATGTGTCGGAGGAAACACAGTGCATCTGGCGACCTGGTTGGCGCGCACTGCGCCCGGCCCGCCACAGGAGTCGCTAGTGCACGATGAGACAAGTATATCCCTATCGGCCAAACCCTCCCTAACCCGGACGACGCTAGGCCATTTGTGTGTCACCCCATGGACCTCCTGGTCGCGGCCGGCTGCGACAGAGCCTGGGCTCGAACCCAGGGTCTCTGGTGAAACAGCTAGCACTGTGATGCAGTGCCTTAGGCCACTGTTCCACCCTTTACAGCTTTATTCTAAAATGGATTAAATAGTTTTTCCCCCTCATCAATCTACACACAATACCCCATAATGACAAGGCAAAAACAGGTTTTTAGAATTTTTTTGCAAATGTATTACAAATAAAAAACAGAAATATCACTTTTTAGGTAGATATTCAGACCCTTTACTCTCTTTGTCAATCTACTTTTTTTTAACAGCAGATTGTAGCAGTTTGTTGAATTTTAGTATTGTTTTCCCGGTGAGCATTTAACTGTTCATTACTCTCGTTTACATTCCAAGTTGCCCTTTGTCACGCCTTGGTCTTAGTATTTTGTGTTTTAGTTAATTAGTTGGTCAGGCCAGGGTGTGACATGGGTTTATGTTATTGTGTTGTCGTATTGTTTTTTTTGTAGGCATTGGGATTGTGGTTGATTAGGGGTGTGTTTAGTTTAGGTTTGGCTGCCTGAGGCGGTTCTCAATCAGAGTCAGGTGATTCTTGTTGTCTCTGATAGGGAACCGTATTTAGGTAGCCTGGGTTTCACTGTGTATTTCGTGGGTGATTGTTCCTGTCTCTGTGTAGTTTCACCAGATAGGCTGTAATTAGGTTTCACGTTCCGTTTTGTTGTTTTGTATTTATTAGTTATAGCATGTATAGTTCCGTTTTTTCTTCATTAAAAAACATGAGTAACCAACACGCTGCATTTCGGTCCGAATCTCATTCAACAAACGAAGAACGCCGATACAGAATCACCCACCACACACGGACCGAGCAGCGTGTTAACAGGCAGGAGCCACAGAAGAGGCAACAGAAGCAGCTTCAGTGGGAGAGGCTGCAACACTTGGAGAATTGGACATGGGAGGAAGAACTGGACAGAAAAGGACCCTGGGCTCAGCCTGGTGAATATCGCCGCCCCAAGGAGGAACTAGAGGCGGCTAAAGCGGAGAGGCGCTGGTATGAGGAGGCAGCACGGCGACGTGGATGGAAGCCCGGGAATCAGCCCCAAAAATTTCTTGGGGGCGGCTTTCAGGGAGTATAGCTACGCCAGGTAGGAGACCTGCGTAAACACCCTGTGCTTACCGGGGGGCTAGAGAGACCGGGCAGGCACCGTGTTATGCAGTGGTGCGCACGGTGTCCCCAGTGCGGGTGCATAGCCAGGTGCGGTATATTTCAGCTCCGCGTATCGGCCGGGCTAGATTGAGCGTCGAGCCAAATGCCATGAAGCCGGCTCTACGCATCTGGTCCCCAGTGCGTCTCCTTGGTCCGGCTTACATGGCACCAGCCTTGCGCTCGGGGTCTCCGGTTCGCCTACATAGCCCAGTGCGGGCTATTCCACCTCGCCGTACTGGCAGGGCGACCGAGAGTATTCAACCGGGTAAGGTTGGGCAGGCTCGGTGCTCAAGAGCTCCAGTGCGCCTGCACGGTCCGGTCTATCCAGTACCACCTCCACACCCCAGCCCTCCGGTAGCAGCTCCCCGCACCAGGCTTCCTGTGTGTGTCTTCGGCCCAATACCACCAGTGCCAGCACCACGCATCAGGTCTACAGCCTGAGCTGCCAGTCTGCATGGAGCTGCCAGTCTGCATGGAGCTGCCAGTCTGCATGGAGTTGCCAGTCTGCATGGAGTTGCCAGTCTGCATGGAGCTGCCAGTCTGCAAGGAGCTGCCAGTCTGCAAGGAGCTGCCAGTCTACAAGGAGCTGCCAGTCTGCAAGGAGCTGCCAGTCGGCAAGGAGCTGCCAAAGCTGTTAGTCTGCATGGAACAGTCAGAGCTGTCAGTCTGCAAGAAGCCGCCAGAGCTGTCAATCTGCATGGAGCAGCCAGAGCCGCCAGTCAGCATTGAGCAGACAGAGCCGTCAGTCAGCATGAAGCAGCCAGAGCCGTCAGTCTGCCAGGATCCGCCAGTCAGCCAGACTCTTCCAGATCTGCCAGTCAGCCAGACTCTTCCAGATCTGCCAGTCAGCCAGACTCTTCCAGATCTGCCAGACTCTTCCAGATCTGCCAGACTCTTCCAGATCTGCCAGTCAGCAAGACTCTTCCAGATCCGCCAGTCAGCCAGGATCTTCCAGATCTGCCAGTCAACCAGACTCTTCCAGATCCGCCAGTCAGCCAGGATCTGCCAGAACTGCCAGCCAGCCAGGATCTGCCGGATTCAACTGCCTGGCTGGGCTTCCTCTCAGTGCTGGGCTGCCTCTCAGTCCCGAGCTGCCCCTCAGTCCCAAGCTTCCCCTCAGTCCCGAGCTGCTTCAGTCCCGAGCTGCTTCAGTCCCGAGCTGCCCCTCAGTCACGAGCTACTCCGAGGTGGATTATCCAGGCCGCGAAGGGGAGAACTATGACATTTACGTGACGGAACCGCCACCATGGGGACCCTAGGTGCGTCCGGGAGTCAGTTCAGTTGGGATCTGGGTGAGGACACTTTTTTGTAGGCATTGGGATTGTGGTTGATTAGGGGTGTGTTTAGTTCAGGTTTGGCTGCCTGAGGCGGTTCTCAATCAGAGTCAGGTGATTCTTGTTGTCTCTGATAGGGAACCGTATTTAGGTAGCCTGGGTTTCACTGTGTATTTCGTGGGTGATTGTTCCTGTCTCTGTGTAGTTTCACCAGATAGGCTGTAATTAGGTTTCACGTTCCGTTTTGTTGTTTTGTATTTATTAGTTATTTCATGTATAGTTCCGTTTTTTCTTCATTAAAAAACATGAGTAACCAACACGCTGCATTTCGGTCCGAAATCTGTTGGGTTCGTGTTGCTGCACTGTTTACAAACTGATTGGTTCACTGTTGTACAAAATGGATTGCTCACCCTCTCCCAGTTGCTTGGGAATATGTTGATTTATCAAGTTGAGGCTTGATTGTTTTTATATATAACTGCAGTTTTGTCGGTATACGCCTCACTATTTTCCTAATTGAGATGCATTGTATTGCATTGAACATATTACACTCTCTTTAAGAATATCAGGTTTGTGGTGACGAAATGCAAAAGATCTGCTGATCATTCATTGCTATGATCATTGACACAGATTATATTGACCAGACGCTCTAGTGGCTGCTCTAACTTTGAAAATAAATGTCTTCAAAAATGGAAGGCAGTCGGGAGGAGGCAAGATCAGGTGGGACTAGGGCTGTGTCAGCTGGTGATTGTCAAGCAAATAATTGCCGGTCTCATGGTAATTTACCATTAATTAACATAAATACGTTTAGCATCTCCCGGCTTCCTCGCGTAGACTACAAGCCACTGATGCAGACCAGTGGAACATCTACATTTTAATAAATACATTTAATATAGCCTACACCATCACAATAAATCCATTATTTATTTTAAAACGGTCTAAAGAAACATGATATGAAGTAAATCTAGTCTATTTCAGAAGAACAGAATATCATACTCTGAGTTGTCCCTCTGGCTATGCCATATGCTTGTGTGCTACACTAGTTCATTGAGTAGACAATTTGCTTAGAATTCCTTGACATTATTTTATATTTATTTCTGAGGGAATGTGTTAACACAAGGAGTGTGTTAACAAAGAAACAGGTTCTCCTATATGCTTAATTAATAGTTATTTATGCAACTTTAGTTGTGATTCAAATGCTAGGCTATATGTTTTGATTTTTAAAACATTCTAAGGCTGATGCTGATGCGACTTTAATTATGATTTGTAAAGAGTCACATGAAAGGCATGAACTCTGCTGTGATTTTGAGCAGGCTGCACACACTTGATCAGTCTCTCATTCACAATTTGACAAGCACTTGAAAATATTCTCACCGATCCTTGAATTTCCTGGCGGCATCCCACATAATGCCCCCTAAAAAAATCCATGCCTTTTGCGGCCAAAGTGGCACTTTGTGCCCTTGGGCTGAATATTATAATTCCCTTCTCCTTAACTGCCAATCGCCGTGCTCCAAAGCACCTCTCACTCACATGGCTCTCTCAGATATCTCAATTCTTATTAGCCAATGCCTGTCACATGATCGGATCCTTCTCACAGGTATCTCAACTCTAAAGTAGGCTACAAGTGAAAACAGACACATCAGAGATGCAACTGCGTGTGTCCTTTTAATCGAATTCCGAGGCACATATTGAAGATGTTAAAATAACTGTCCACATTTACTTTTCATTAGCCAACAAGATGAGTAAGCCTAACTAACAGAAACAACACTAGCCTATGTAAATCTACTATCCCCCATAGTACAAAAGTTGATCTATGCTACTCGTCGTTCTGTGCGAGAAAGAAATATTTGGAATATACTCCGGGACAACTGTCTGTCCCCAGTCCACCTGGTCATGCTGCTCCTCCAGTTTCAACTGTTCTGCCTGCGGCTATGGAACCCTGACCTTTTCACCGGACATGTTACCTTGTCCCGGACCTGCTGTTTTCAACTCTCTCTCTATCTCTCTCTACCGCACCTGCTGTCTCGACCTCTGAAAAGCCAACTGACATTTACTCCTGAGGTGCTGACCTGTTGCACCCTCTACAACCACGGATTATTGTTTGACCCTGCTGGTCATCTATGAACGTTTGAACAGCTTGAAGAACAATCTGGCCTGAAATGGACATGTGCTCTTATAATCTCCACCCGGCACAGCCAGAAGATGACTGGCCACCCCTCAGAGCCTGGTTCCTCTCTAGGTTTCTTCCTAGGTTCCTGCCTTTCTAGTTTTTTTCCCTAGCCACCGTGCTTCTACACCTGCATTGCTTGCTGTTTGGGGTTTTATGCTGGGTTTCTGTACAGCACTTTGTGACATCAGCTGATGTAAGAAGGGCTTTATAAATACATTTGATTGATTGATTGGAACGCGATAGATTCCAAATTAATACAACCACTCGCATCAAACAATCTTTTAAAAGCAATGAGGTTGATGCAACAGATCAGAATGTTTAGCTTAAAATGCTGGTAAACTATTAGGCTATTTCGTCATATTATAAGCGCAGCAATGCGCACATGGAAGTAAGAGCAAATGTTCCCAAATGCAATCAATTAGCGGGAAAAGACCATTCTCAAAATGACCGCAAATGTGATTATGCATGTAATGCATTATTATAAAGGTGCATTTTTATGGTGAAAATTGTCTTCCCCAAACTTAACTTAATTTTTAGAAGTTATTTGGCCACTTTAGTTGTGATGCAAACCTTATCAACATATAGGCCTGTGGGCTAGGCTACATGAGGTGTGTGACTATAATTTATAAGTCACAAAAAATAGGCATGCACAGTTTTCTGCCTTACTGCACACACTGGGCATCATTCACAAGTGATAATACATCATTCACAAGCGATGATGCATCATTCACAAGCGATAATGCATCATTCACAAACGATAATGCATCATTCACAAACGATAATGCACCAGTCACAAGCGACAATGCATCATTCACAAGCGATAATGCATCATCCACAAACGATAATATTGTCACCCACCAGACTATTCTTGATTTAATCTTGTCTTTACATACATTATTTTGTTTATGTGTAAAATAAGTTTTGATTTAGAATGCACCATTATCATGCACCTGTCTCAGAACAGGGGCCGGGGAATAAAATACATGTAATTTATGCACTTAAATAGAGAATGGACAATGCTTTTCCCGTGGTTCATTTGCATGCCAGGCAGGTAAGCTATACCCCTGTTGTAAAGCGAAGGAATGTGCTTAATAGTAGTAAAGTTGATAAGTAAATATAGTAGGCCTAGTGTATAGAGGGATCCTCCTCTTTTTAATAGAGGCCATCAAACTCTGCTTTATGGTGGTCGTGACTCATGACTGCCACTGTGGCGCCAATATGGTCACCGTAACACCCCTAGGTGGGACCACTCTAGCCAATGAGAGGGCAGATAAGCTTGTGAACAACGGTTTCCAATAGTTACCACAAACAGTCTAAATTGGCTATATCGTAAAAATGCATGTTTTTTTGTTGCTTTTTGGTCTTAATTTAAGTTTAGGGCTAGGCATAAGGTTAGCAGTGTGGTTAAGGTTAGCTTTAAAATCAAATTTTAAGAAGAGAAATTGTGGAAATAGGTGGGGTTTATAACTTTGTGGCTGAGGTAACTAGTGACGACCAGGCACGTGTTTTTTCTCAGTTTCCAGTATGTCACATCTCTTAGTTATATCAGTACACTCGTAAAACCCTATCATTACGAAACTTCTATTCAATCAACTAAGCCACACGTAGAAAATAAGCCATAAATTTTTTTGTTAACCAAATTTTACACTCTCCCTGACCTCCATACAAAAACTCCTCTCTTGGTCTGTGGTGAAAAACGCCATCTACTGGAGAAGACAGAGTTTGGGCCCAGTTATCCCTCTTGCTTCGCCTCTTTTGCTCTGTCGTTGATCTCCTGAAGAAGCTATCGCTTACTTTTTTCTGTTCCCCAAAATGGTTGGATATAAACTTGCCAGGTTGTTAGCTAGCCAATGAGGTAACATAACTGAACAAAGTGTAAACAAATGGTTAACGACACACGAGCAGTTTTACATTTTATCCAGACCGACTTACAGTAGTGAGTGCATAAATTTTTTAAATACTTTTTTCGTACTGGTCCCCGATGGGAGTTGAACCCACAACCCTTGCACTGCACCGCCATGCTCTACCAACTGAGCTACACTAGAACTTCCCACGACCTGGTTTATGAATCTAAAATGAGGTCCCGGCGAGGAAGATAAAAATGTTGCGCTGGTATGTTATTTTTTTACCTGGTTGGGCCACAAGCAAGCCGTTTCCACTGTAGTAATCGTGCAACCATGACACTATCAAATCTGCACTCCTTTCTTTAGGGCACTCGGAAACAACAGTACGGCACAGCCTCATCATTAAAACAATTATTATCTGGAATATATTTTTCCTAGTTGCACTGTGCCCCCAACAACAACTGCTCCCCTGGCGCCGATAATGTCTACGTCGATTAAGGCAGCCCCTCACACCTCTCTGATTCAGAGGCGTTGGGTTAAATGTGGAAGACACCTTTCGGTTGAATGCAGTTCAGTTGTGTAACTGACTAAGTAAGCATCCCCTTTCCCTCTCCCAAATTGGTCGCACTTTAGAGCCCTGTGTGTGTGTGTGTGCGTGTGTGTGTGTGTGTGTATGTGTGTAACCAGGTTTACGTGTGAGGTCAGGTGTGTTATTAGTGGTGTATAGCTGTTGTGAATATAGCTTTAGATAATTATAGTTTCAGTTATTATAACTATGTTCACACTTAGTTATCACTCAGCTTCCGTCAGGCCATAGTTATTTCACAGGGGTATGTGTGTGGTGTGTGTGTGTGTGCGTCTAGCCTAGCAGGTTATTATAGTGGTTGGCATGCCGTTAGTAATGCATCATGCAACAATATTGAAAGTCTGAGTCAGACAGCTTTAAACAAACACACACTGTCCCCGTCTTTATTTTGTAGTGCTTGACTTTATTAAGTTATTATCTGTTTCTCTCCCTCCCTCTTGCTCGCCCTCCTTCCCTCTCTTTCTTTCTCTCTCTCTCTCTTCCCTTCTCTCAATCTCTTTCTCTCTCTCCCAATCTCTCTTTGCCCTCTTTCTCCCTCCATCAGAGATAGGTAGAGTGCGCAAGGACATGTATAACGACTCAATGAATGGCGGTGTGGCTGCCGAGGGGCGGGACTCCGAGGAGCTGCCTGATGGGATTGGTCCAGTGGCTCAGCTGCAGGAGAAGCTCTACGTGCCCGTTAAAGAGTACCCCGACGTGAGTAGACAAACCTTTTTTCAACCGTTATAGATGTCTTTATGTCAGTGTCTAAATGAATAACAGAATATCTATCGCTTTCCATAACAGAAACGTCCAGCCCATTGGAGGGTAAGGTAAAGCCGATATGAGTAGAATGGGCTTGGAACCTTTAACCCTTGCAATTTCACTGGTATAATCATGAGTACACTCACAATGGCTGCCTGGTATTGTGATGCAATAATTTCCATGGTAAGGTATCATTTTTGTTCAAATGATGCTAACTGATGTGGCTCATGCAATGAATATATTTTCTGTAATGTCAGTTGTGTTGATTCAACAAATCACCACACAGATTGATGAGTACACTTCCTGATTTTACTTCCTGCTTTGCTCCTAGGTTGAAGATGTCAAAGATGTTAAGACAACCGCATTCTAATATCCCATAACTCTTTGCAACAATGGGATGGTAGTTAGTAACAGCTCTGGTCCCAGATTTTTGACAATGTTGTCTTGAGCTGTATATTTTTTTTCGACCTAACTTTGCTCCTTACCAGCTGCTCCAATTGTTGAAAAGAATTGTCTTAGCCATCGACATCTTCAATGTAGCTCTGCTCCTATAGGTATACTTGCAAGGGCCACAAGTCCAACCATTATGCCATCATTGACCTCTATTTCTATGGTAGAGCCATCACCATGTTGCTTACTCATGTCTGGTCCATCCAGATTGGTTAACATAGATGGGGGTAGCAGTAAAGGGTAAAGGGCTGCTTTCTAAGCTCCCGGCCCTTATAAAAGTGGGTTAGAATGTATGGCTGAGGACATCAGATAGGGGTGACGACCAACAAGCTCTCACAGTCTCACTGCAGAATTAGACGTTTATCCACGTTACTCCAATGTTAAAAGTCAAAGTTGCTCCAAACGTCAAATTTCAGAAGTGTTTTGATACCCTGGGTTGACCAGTTCTGCTCAGTAACATTCTTTTTCTCCAAAGTCAAATTTCAAATTTGCTACAAACTTCAATGACAGAAGCTTCTCTTCCTTCACATGATAAAATGACAGTATAACCGCGGTTAGTGCTATCCGGGATCATTGGGAAGTCCCAACCTTAACTTTTACAATGACCATTTTAAATTTCAACTTCAATGGGGTAACGTCTGAGATGGGACGTCCAAGGATCCCAAATAGCATGGACAGTGTAACCACTGGTAACAGACACATGCAAACACACAGAAGGACACACAAACCGATGGAACAGATGAGATCAGGGCTAAAAATACATTAGAATATCCCCTGTGTGTGTGTGTGCGCGCTCGCTTTAAAGGGGTTATTTTGGGAAGGAAGAGAATGCATTCACATCCGTATAAAAGTGTGGGGGTCAGAGAAACAAATAAAGACAGACACAACGGGTGTGGGAGAGGAGAGCGAGAAGAGAGGCAGCTGTCTTGTTAATCTCTCAGCTCCAGTGACAGATAAGGTTAAGAGAGTCTGGCCTCACCACCACCTGCCAAAACAAACAATGACCTATTCCTGACTCACACACTTTAAAGTGCGACAAAATATTTTCATGCATTTTATTTTGGGAGCACTGCAACTATGAAAAATATCTCCCAGATAATTGTTGTAATGATAAGGCTTCACTGTACAGTTTTGTTCCGTGTGCCTTAGAGGGAAAAAAGAGAATGCAGTCTCATTAGCGTCATAGTTGCGCCAGTACTATAATTATTGTTTGTTACTTTTGACTCCCCTTATATGTTCTACTGGAGCCACCTTACCGGCTTGTGCTAAACAGTTATGTTAGCTTACGAACGCGAGGACAGTTGTAGCTAATACACCCGCAGTGTTGCCAACTCCTCAGTAAGGAAAGTAGCTATTGGCTGTCCTAAAACTCGCTAGAAGTCGCTAAATGACGTCATCACCTAATTTGCATAATTGGCCATGTGCATGTAATTTGTGATGGACGCTGTAGGAGAGAGGAATAACGTCGTGGGAGAGACAAAAAGGGAGTAAAAAACACCCTAAATATGTTTAGAACTACAAATGAACTTTCTTTTGTCGATTCATGTTTTTTATGTCACTATTCCAACCCTCCCTCCTTCTTTATCCGGGTTTGGGACCGGCAAAAGTGACCCAAATGAGATACTCTGGTAGAGTTACTTTGTTTTTTATTTCATTTTTCATTTGGAGTTTTTTACATTTACATCTTGCCCTGAATGTAAGTCAGGGTGCATTTTTTTTTTTTTAACCTTTATTTAACCAGGCAAGTCAGTTAAGAACACATTCTTATTTTCAATGATGGCCTGGGAACAGTGGGTTAACTGCCTGTTCAGGGGCAGAATGACAGATTTGTACCTTGTCAGCTTCCGGTTGCTAGTCCAATGCTCTAACCACTAGGCTACCCTGCCGCCCCGCCCCCAATGAATTGCATGTGCAATTCATGCTCATTGAGAAGAGTACAATACGTGCTTTCACGTCAGAGTCTCCAATAACACCAGAAAAAGTAGCTAGATTTGTTGCTAGTCGCTTTTTTGAAAATGTGTCGCTAGAGAGGTCTGAATACTCCCAACTGTTGCCAAGTTACCAACCAGGTCCAGGAGTATTTCATGGCCAGGTCAACCGAGACCAAGTTACCAACCAGGTCCAGGAGTATTTCATGGCCAGGCCAACCGAGACCAAGTTACCAACCAGGTTCAGCAGTATTTCATGGCCAGGCCAACCGAGACCAAGTTACCAACCAGGTCCAGGAGTATTTAATGGCCAGGCCAACTGAGACCAAGTTACCAACCAGGTCTAGGAGTATTTCATAGCCAGGCCAACTGAGACCAAGTTACCAACCAGGCAAAATAAAATACAATTTGTGCTTCTTGTTCCGACCGTGCTGTAATATCTAACACGTAATCTAACACAACAACTACATCTATCACAACAACTACATTATTTTATTTATTTTATTTAACCTTTATTTAACCAGGAAGGGCTCATTGAGATTAAAATCTCTTTTTCGGCCTCCCGGGTGGCGCAGTGGTTAAGGTTTGTTGAAAAACTGGTAAAGTTGGCTTGAGTTTCGATATTCGCCAGACATTTGGTCCGTCAAACATCAAAAGCTCAGATTTCCCAAGGGTTAAGAGCGCTGTACTGCAGCGCCAGCTGTGCCACCAGAGACTCTGGGTTCGTAACCGGCCGTGACCGGGAGGTCCGTGGGGCGATGCACAATTGGCCTAGCGTCGTCTGGGTTAGGGAGGGTTTGGCGGGTAGGGATATCCTTGTCTCATCGTGCACCAGTGACTCCTGTGGCAGGCCGGGCGCAGTGCGCGCTAACCAAGGTTGCCAGGTGCACGGTGTTTCCTCTGACAGTGCGGCTGGCTTCCGGGTTGGATGCGCGCTGTGTTAAGAAGCAGGGTTGTGTATCAGAAGGATAATGACTTTCAACCTTTGTCTCTCCCGAGCCCGTACGGGAGTTGTAGCGATGAGACAAGATAGTAGCTACTAAAACAATTGGATACCACGAAATTGGGGAGAAAAAGGGGTAAAATAAAAAAATATATTTTTCAAGCGCGCCCTGGCCAAGATAGGCATCACCAAGTCAATACCAACAAATTACAGACAGACAACATGAAAAACTACAAGTAATCTAGTAAAAACCATTGAATTCACAGGAGTATAAAACAGCAAATTAAAAACATTGACAGGTCAGGGAATCAGCCTCAAAATCTTTCATCAGTGATTTAAAAACACCAATCGGGACAAGTTCTTCCAGTTTAAAAGTATTTTATAAGGCGTTCCAAGATGATGGCGCAGAGTACATGAAAGCCCTTTTACCAAATTCAGTTCGGACATTTGGAACAGTTAGCAGGATAAAGTCCAGCGAACGAAGAGAGAACCCACCACATTTCTGAACAATAAAAATGCACAAATAAAAAGGTAGTAAACCCAAAATGGCTTTGTAAATAAAAGTATACCAGTGACTGAGCCTATGAGTGACTAGAGAACGCCAGCCAACCCTGGTATACAAAGTGCAGTGGTGCGTAAGGGTTTTGCGGTTTAAAATAAATCTCAAAGTGCCATGGTAAAGGGTGTCAATTGATCTCAAACACTGAGTGGAAGCATTCATATATAAAATATCCCCATAGTCTAGTAAAGGCATAAATGTAGCTGATACTAGCCTCCTTCGGGCTTCAAAAGAAAAACAGGCCTTATTCCTAAAATAAAATCCCAAATTCATCTTCAATTGTTTTGGATGTTGTTAAATATGCCATTGAAAAGAGAGGCCGTCATCAATTAAAATTACAAGATATTTATATGAGGTTACAACCTCAATCTCCTTGCCCTGACAGGTAGTAATAGGTGAAATGTTCAGAGGTCTATTTCTTGCATTAGAAAACACCATTATTTTAGTTTTTGT
The DNA here is from genome assembly GCF_036934945.1 of Oncorhynchus masou masou. Lineage (NCBI taxonomy): Eukaryota > Metazoa > Chordata > Actinopteri > Salmoniformes > Salmonidae > Oncorhynchus > Oncorhynchus masou. The sequence continues at coordinate 67,079,326 of NC_088229.1, read as the reverse complement.
CAGTATTGAGGATAAGCTTCATTTGACACAAGGTATGTTGAACAGTATAAAAAGCAGTTTGCATGTTCAGGAAAGATTTTGTAAGAGACGAGGCACAACAGTAAAGAACAGTATCATCAGCATAAAAATGTATACACACAAGTGTATAGGAATTAATAAGAATATGTACATATAAATATATGGATGACCGTCATAGGCTCAGGAGTATTGCATGGCCAGGCCAATTTAGACCCAAATTACCAACCAGGTCCAGGAGTTTTTCATGGAAAGACCAACTTAGACCAACTCCTGGCCCTTCTTCTTCTTAAAATGTCTCTCTCTCTCTCTGTCTATGTGTGTGTGTGTGTGTGTGTGTGTGTGTGTGTGTGTGTGTGTGTGTGTGTGTGTGTGTTTAGTTTAACTTTGTAGGTAGGATACTGGGTCCAAGGGGCCTAACAGCCAAACAGCTGGAGGCAGAGATGGGCTGTAAGATCATGGTACGAGGAAAAGGATCCATGAGAGACAAGAAGAAGGTATGTGTACACACACACAGACGCTCACACACAGACGCAAGCCCGAACACACAAACAAAAGCATGCACGCACACACACAGCATGTGTATTTCTTTTTGGTAGTCTAACGAGTCTAACGAGTGGAGTAGAGGTGAATAGAGCTGGGTCCGTATGTTTCTCTGCTGGTTTAGGTTCTCTGGTCAGCCTCACAGTGGAGAAGCTGAAGACAGGTGGAGCGCAGCCGCCATTCCATCCACCTCTCATGAGAATACACCCATTCCATCCACCTCTCATGAGAATACACCCATTCCATCCACCTCTCATGAGAATACACCCATTCCATCCACCTCTCATGAGAATACACCCATTCCATCCACCTCTCATGAGAATACACCCATTCCATCCACCTCTCATGAGAATACACCCATTCCATCCACCTCTCATGAGAATACACCCATTCCATCCACCTCTCATGAGAATACACCCATTCCATCCACCTCTCATGAGAATACACCCATTCCATCCACATCTCATGAGAATACACCCATTCCATCCACCTCTCATGAGAATACACCCATTCCATCCACCTCTCATGAGAATACACCCATTCCATCCACCTATCATGAGAATACACCCATTCCATCCACCTCTCATGAGAATACACCCATTCCATCCACCTCTCATGAGAATACACCCATTCCATCCACCTCTCATGAGAATACACCCATTCCATCCACCTCTCATGAGAATACACCCATTCCATCCACCTCTCATGAGAATACACCCATTCCATCCACCTCTCATGAGAATACACCCATTCCATCCACCTCTCATGAGAATACACCCATTCCATCCACCTCTCATGAGAATACACCCATTCCATCCACCTCTCATGAGAATACACCCATTCCATCCACCTCTCATGAGAATACACCCATTCCATCCACCTCTCATGAGAATACACCCATTCCATCCACCTCTCATGAGAATACACCCATTCCATCCACCTCTCATGAGAATACACCCATTCCATCCACCTCTCATGAGAATACACCCATTCCATCCACCTCTCATGAGAATACACCCATTCCATCCACCTCTCATGAGAATACACCCATTCCATCCACCTCTCATGAGAATACACCCATTCCATCCACCTCTCATGAGAATACACCCATTCCATCCACATCTCATGAGAATACACCCATTCCATACCTCAGAGAAACAAAGAGGGAGGGATGGAGAGATGTGGAAATTAGTTGAAAGAGTGGGTAGACATTAGAGATGAAACGGTATGGAAATGATATATCACGATTATAGTGACCAAAATGATCACAGTTATCAGTGTTATCAGTATTATCGCAGTATTGTTAATGTGCTGGAAATGTTCAAAAAGTACTGATACAGACTGAAATCATTTCACCAAGTTCTATCTTGAAAACCAACAAATAACAATAACATTAGCAGCACTATGCATTTTGTGCGCATAAACAAAGTAATAACATTGAAAATGGTACCATGTGGCCATGAGAGGTAAAAGTTTTAATGAACACAACCTTAAGTAAGCAAATCAAATGTGCATATAATAGCAACACAAGTAAAGCAATGTGCATGTAAGAACAATACAACCATATGTAAACACATCCAATGTGCATGTAACAACAATACAACCATATGTAAACACATCCAATGTGCATGTAAGAGCAATACAACCATATGTAAACACATCCAATGTGCATGTAACAACAATACAACCATATGTAAACACATCCAATGTGCATGTAAGAACAATACAACCATATGTAAACACATCCAATGTGCATGTAAGAACAATACAACCACATGTAAACACATCCAATGTGCATGTAAGAACAATACAACCATATGTAAACACATCCAATGTGCAGGTGTTGACATTAAAATAACAACACACCATATGTAAACAAATCAAAAATGAACAGCGCTGATTCTCTCCGTCATGAAGAAGCAAGGTGCTGCTGGCCTAACATCCTGTATGTATGCATCTTTGTTCACATGAGATTGAAATGTAAAAATGGCATTATATTTACTTTGTCCGGTTTAAGTAGTGATCTGCGAGGGGAGGCAATGTGCCCGCTGGCACTGAACACTCTCTCTGATGGCACTCTGGTTGCTGGGATGCGCAAAAGCTTCCTGGCAACCCTGGCAACGTGAGGCAGCTCTGATGCAGGGCCCCTCCACCAGACCAGTGGATCCTCTTCTGCTGGAATGGGAGGCAGAGACAGGTAGATCTTGATCTCTTCTTTCACTCTGTCTTCTGGGGTGGTCGGAATCTGACCCTCTTTACCTCAAGGCAGCAGAGAGGTGATCTTCCTCAACAACCCAGCCAGGCCTTTCCCCTCCGATGCCGCTGTGGGGGTGTTGGTGGTGGAGGTGCTGCTGGTGCTTTGTGGTTCTTCCCTGACTTGTGCAGCTGCCAGCTTCAAGGCCTCCTGGACACAGCTGTCAGTGTCAACTTTGGCAGCCTCAGGCTCATCTACAAAGCTCCTTTTTGAAGCGGGGGTCAATGAAACAAGCCATGTGCATGACTCTCTTTGCATCTGTTGTTAAGGTCTTCTCTCATCTCCCTGGTCAGGGATGACTCCATATCCTTTCCCTCTCCTTGGTCAGGGTTGGCTCCGTATCCTTTTCCACCAGAATATCACAGGTGATGTGGTCCAGGACAGGCTTTATGGCTGACAGTGTCACTCATGTCTCTGAGGCAAGTGCATCTGTAAACTGGCTCAGAGGTCCAAGTAGCTGGCACAGTTGCTCCATGACACTTATGTCGGCATCCTTGGGCATCAGATGCCATGTTCCTCTTTCTCCAGCCAGTGTCGCACAGACCGGCTGCTGTTGGCTGAGGAAACGCTCAAGCATCTTGTGTGTAGATCCCCATTGGGTTACCACATCATGGATCAGAGCTTTCTGTGGCATGTTTCTCCTTCTCTTCCAGCTCCGTGAGAAGCCTTGGACCAGATGACGCAGGCCTTGACTGAGTCTTTGAGATGGCCAGGTTCAAATGATGGCCAAAGCACCCAAGCCACAGAACTGGGAACTCTTCAAAAGCCTTGGTCATGTTTGTTGCGTTGTCTGTGGTTACGCAGACCATGTCTTTCTTGTTGACCCCGCCCACTCTTCCAGCATATTCTCCAAAAACTGTCTGATGTTGTGAGCCGAGTGGTCTTCTGGGAAGAACTGTGTTTCCAGGCAGTTTGATTCCAGTTGCCAGTCTGGGGTGAGGTAATGGATAGTGAAGCTGATGTAGGGTTGACCACCCCCACTTCCACTGGTCCAGAGGTCAGCAGTTGCAGCATACCATGTGCCTTGAGCCAAACTTTTTCCAACATCAGCTTTAACCTAGTTGTACAGGTTTGGGATTTCAGTCATGGAAAAGAATGTTTGTGATGCCACTTTGTAGTGAGTCACGGCAACCTTCATCAGCCTCAGAAAGCCAGGCCTCTCAACAATGTGAAATGGCATCATGTCCTTTGCAATGTAATATGAAAGGGCTACAATGAGGTCTTGAGTATGTTTAGATGTGGGTGCATAAGCAGCCTGTCTTTTAAATGGTTGCTGGAGGGTCTGTGTTACAGCTGTAGATGAGGAGGGACCAGTAGCATCACTGGGTTTGCCTGCTTCACGTCCATCTCTGTAAACAACAAGGGAACAACAAATGTATTATTATTATTATTACATTATAATTATTATTATTCACACACACACAGTCTATCTGCTGTGTTGCATTTGAGCATGTGCTATGACCCCATGCACAATTTACATAAATACAAATGAGTCTTAAGACAGCGATAGTAATTGCAATGAGCCCAACAATTGACATAAATACAGGAGTCTTGTATAGCAGTCTTGTATAGCAGTCTTGTATAGGAGTCTGGTAGAGGAGTCTGGTAGAGGAGTCTGGTAGAGGAGTCTGGTAGAGGTGTCTGGTATAGGAGTCTGGTAGAGGAGTCTGGTAGAGGAGTCTGGTAGAGGAGTCTGGTAGAGGAGTCTGGTGTAGGAGTCTGGTAGAGGAGTCTGGTAGAGGAGTCTGGTAGAGGAGTCTGGTACAGGAGTCTGGTAGAGGAGTCTGGTAGAGGAGTCTGGTAGAGGTGTCTGGTAGAGGAGTCTGGTAGAGGAGTCTGGTAGAGGAGTCTGGTAGAGGAGTCTGGTAGAGGTATCTGGTAGAGGAGTCTGGTAGAGGAGTCTGGTAGAGGAGTCTGGTAGAGGAGTCTGGTAGAGGTGTCTGGTAGAGGAGTCTGGTAGAGGAGTCTGGTAGAGGAGTCTGGTAGAGGAGTCTGGTAGAGGAGTCTGGTAGAGGTATCTGGTAGAGGAGTCTGGTAGAGGAGTCTGGTAGAGGAGTCTGGTAGAGGAGTCTGGTAGAGGAGTCTGGTATAGGAGTCTGGTAGAGGAGTCTGGTGGAGGAGTCTGGTAGAGGAATCTATAGTGTTTCTCCTGTTGAAACACTTTTACAACCAAGTCGACGACTGCCTGATTTTAAATGAACGAAAATATGTTGGTTGGGTGACTAAACTACAGAACCTTGTTATCGTGTTTAATGGACAAATAGTCTGCAGACACATGATGCATACAGCAGCAGAACAACGTGTCGTGTTCACACAAAACAAAACCCAAGCTGCGCCTGCGTCGGACTGTTGCTAACTTTGGTTGATGCTGGACAGTATTTACCGTGAGTGGTAATCAAACACAGTTTTAATGATGATTCAAATTTGAAACGGGTAATACCGTGGTTTATCGTGAAACCGACTAAACGTTTCATCCCTGGTAGACATTCTGACCTTCATGAGGGGGATTATTCAATTAAATGGCTACACTGTAAAAACAAATGTTTAGGATCTGAACACATAACTAAACGCTCTTCTGTAGCACGTTTTAAACACCTCAAGGCATTTAGAATGTCAATGAAACTGCATCACAGTGTTTATATTGTCAACACCAGAACGTGTTTAATCCTTGTAACACGTTTTAAACACATGAACACATTTATTCAGCACAAGATGTTCAGGTTTTAAACGCTAAACACGGTGTGAAGCCGTAATTTCCGATTTCCCAGCATGCCTTTCGAGTGAATGTGAGAGATACCCACTAATGACTGTGCTTGTTAGTGACAGAGACATGGTTCTTGTGTTCAATTACATATTTTCTTGAAGCCTTCACTAAGTGAATGTGTTTGAATTAAAACTAAACCCTTTATGACCTCATATTATACATGTCATAAGGCCTTTCGTTATGGCCTCGTTATCCTTGACATTTTGGTCTGAAAATAATGGGCCACATCAGACCTGCAATTAACAGTACGCTGGTTTGTGAAGTGATTAGTAATTCCTATCGGAATCCAGCCGGAGGGAAGATATCCAACAATTTGAATATTTGATCACAAACAAGAAAAAAAATCAACCTGAAACAATGGACGCTGGGAAATATGATAATGAGGCCACTACCGCGTCTGTTTCACTCTGAGAGACTTCAAGGAAAGGAACTCTACACAGTCGAGTAACAAGAGCACTCGACGATTTGAAAATAATTATTGAATCAAATGTCCTGTTCAGTTATAGGTAGGTAAGGTGACAGACATTCTTAACACTGATCTGAATAAAAGGCATACATTTTGTTTAGGACCACAGGACAGTAGGAAAGTAAACGCTATTGTTTAAAATCTGAACACTTAGGAGATGTAGGTGTTCTCCTGGTTGGAACCCGACAGGAAAAAGATGACTATCATGTTTAATCTAGCCTCAATGACAAATCTAAATACCTAATGGTTAAGTTTTAAACACTGACATTTAGTTTATGAGTGTGTCACATGTTTCTGGTCTTACAGTGTACCGTGTCATTACAGAACTGAAGCCAATGTAAACAGTCTTCTGGGAAACGTAAACATGTTTTATGGATGAAGGAAGATGCTCACATATACACACTCAAACACAAATACACACACACACCATAATATTATTGTTTTGTATGTGTATCAGGAAGAGCTGAACAGAGGGAAACCTAACTGGGAACACCTAAGTGAGGAACTTCATGTTCTCATCACAGTGGAAGACTCACACAACAGAGCTCAGATCAAACTACAAAGAGCTACCGCAGAGGTCAAGAAACTACTCGTACCAGCTGTGAGTACCAAGAGTTTCATGATATAATTGTGTGTGTGTGTGTGTGTGTGTGTGTGTGTGTGTGTGTGTGTGTGTGTGTGTGTGTGTGTGTGTGTGTGTGTGTGTGTGTGTGTGTGTGTGTGTGTGTGTGTGTGTGTGTTGGGAGTTGGGTAATTCGCCAGGCAGCATGTATAAAGGCGTAACCATGGTAATGCATGTGAAATTAGGGGATGAATGGAGAGACTGTTCACACTTTCTCTTCTCTCTATCACTCCTTTCACTCCTCACACTTAATGAATTCCCTCTCTCTCTCTCTCTCTCTCTCTCTCTCTATTTTCTCACATCAACTCTTCCCATGTGTCCTCAACATTTCTCCCATTCTCTTAGCCTCCTACCCTCTCCCCACACCTCACACAGACGCATTATTGCTAACAATGTTGCTCTACTGAAATTCAACTTTGAATAGAGTAGTTATGAACCCTCAAACGAACTCTCAGATCACACTGCATTGATTTACAGTAATATAACTAATGTCCCCTGTGAACTTATTCTGTCCCGCCCCTGTCTCTTAAATTGTCCAATCAGGGTGCAGCATCAACACCAGAGAGGTTATAATGATACATGTTAAAGGTCCATTGCAGCCGTTTTTATCTCAATATCAAATTATTTCTGGGTGACAATTAAGTACCTTAATGTGATTGTTTTAACATTAGAATAGTAAAACATTTACAAAAATAGCTTCTTAGGAAAGAGCCATTTCTCAAACAAGAGTTTTGCAGGGGAAACTTATAACTAACTGTTATTGGCTGAGAGGTTTTTCGGTCAAACTAATTTACTGCATGGAAGGTCATGGAAGGTCATGGAAGGCCAAAACTCCATCCCACCAAAACAGGCTGAAATTTCAGGTGGTCTTTTCAAGCAGCTCTTACACTAAAAATGTTTATCATTATGTCATTGACATCATTTAAGTCAATTGGAGGTGTACTAGTGGATGTATTTCAATGCCTACCTTCAAACTCAGTGCCTCTTTGCTTGACATCATGAAAAAATCCAAAGAAACCAGCCAAGACCTCAGCAAAAAAAATTGTAGACCTCCACAAGTCTGGTTCATCCTTGCGAGCAATTTCCAAACGCCTGAAGGTACCACATTCACCTGTACAAACAATAGTACGCAAGTATAAACACCGTGGGACCACGCAGCCATCATACCGCTCAGAAAGGAGACGCGTTCTGTCTCCTAGAGATGAATGTACTTTGGTGCGAAAAGTGCAAATCAATCCCAGAACAACAGCAAAGGACCTTGTGAAGATGCTGGAGGAAACCGGTACAAAAGTATCTATATCCACAGTAAAACGAGTCCTATCAGCAAGGAAGAAGCCACTGCTCCAAAACCGCCATAAAAAAGCCAGACTACGTTTTGCAACTGCACATGGGGACAAAGATCATACTTTTTGGAGAAATGTCCTCTGGTCTGATGAAACAGAAATAGAACTGTTTGGCCATAATGATCATTGTTATGTTTGGAGGAAAAAGGGGGAGGCTTGCAAGCCGAGAACACCATCCCATCCGTGAAGCATGGGGGTGGCAGCATCATGTTGTGGGGGTGCTTTGCTGCAAGAGGGACTGGTGCACTTCACAAAATAGATGGCATCATGAGGAAGGAAAATTATGTGGATATATTGAAGCAACATTTCAAGACATCAGTCAGGAAGTTAAAGCTTGGTGGCAAATGGGTCTTCCAAATGGACAATGACCCCAAGCATACTTCCAAAGTTGTGGCAAAATGGCTTAAGGAAAACAAGGTCAAGGTATTGGAGTGGCCATCACAAAGCCCTGACCTCAATCCCATCAAACATTTGTGGGCAGAACTGAAAAAGCGTGTGTGTGCGAGGAGGCCTAAAAACCTGACTCAGTTACACCAGCTCTGTCAGGAGACATGGGCCAAAATTCAAAATTCACCCAACTTATTGTGGGAAGCTTATGGAAGGCTCCCCAAAACGTTTGACTCAAGTTAAACAATTTAAAGACAATGCTACTAAATACTAATTGAGTGTATGTAAACAGGGAATGTGATGAAAGAAATAAAAGCTGAAATAAATCATTCTCTCTACTGCTATTCTGACATTTCACATTATTAAAATAAAGTGGTGATCCTAACTGACGTAAAACAGGGAATTTCTACTAGGATTAAATGTCAGGAATTGAAAAACTGAGTTTAAATGTATTTGGCTATGGTGTATGTAAACTTCCAACTTCAACTGTATCTGTTAGTTTAACCAGACCTAGCTGTACATCCCTCACAATCTGTTGGCCAGAGCGTAGCGTAATCCAACCTTCAACCAACTGTGTGTGTGTGTGTGTGTGTCTGTGTCTGTGTGTGTGTAGGCTGATGGAGAGGACAGTCTAAAAAAGATGCAGCTAATGGAGCTCGCCATTCTCAACGGAACCTACAGAGACGCCAACATCAAGCAACGTAAGGATGACATCATCATGAAGCGCCTTTCCTGAAACTGACTTTTTAAGGGAGGTGTTTTTTTCATCTAGTAATGGATTGTCTATTTGTTCTTTCTCTCGGTCTCTCTCTCTCTCTCTCTATGTTTCTGTGGGTGTGTGTCTGTGGGTGTGGCTGTGTCTGTGGGTGTGTCTGTGTGTGTATGGGTGCATGATGTGTGTAGCCACTATGGCCTTCTCCCTAGCCTCCTCTCAGCAGCCTCGGCTCATCTCCAGCCCCTCCCCTGTCATGCAGCAGGCAATGCGGAGCCCCGCCCCTGGTCAACAGCCCAACCTCATGCCGCACCTCATTCGTCAGATCCAGAGTCAGCAGGCCCTCATGCAAGGAGCCAATCAGCACGCAGCACTGATGCAGCAATCACCTGAATCAGGAGGGTTCTTCTACGCTCCCTACGAATATTCCCCCTACACCCTAACCCCATCTATACTAGAATACCCCATGGACACTACTGGTGTACTAGGTAAACACAGATACACTGATTCACTGATACAGACAGACAATTATAGCATGAAACTCTCGGTACTCACAGCTGGTACGAGCAGTTTCTTGACCTCTGCGGTAGATCTTTGTAGTTTGATCTGAGCTCTGTTGTGTGAGTCTTCCACTGTGATGAGAACATGAAGTTCTTCACTTAGGTGTTCCCAGTTAGGTTTCCCTCTGTTCAGCACACACACACACACACATACACATACACATACACACACACACACACACACACACACACACACACACACACACACACACACACACACACACACACACACACACACACACACACACACACACACACACACACACACACACACACAGAGAGATCAAGTTGATTTGGGCATGAGGGTTGTGTTGTGACCTTGTTCTATTTCTCTCTCTGTCTCCAGGTATGGCTTTCCAAACCAAAGGCTGAGAGATGAACTCTCTCCTACACATGGACGTCTCACACACGCACACATACACACACAAACACATACACACAAACACACATACACACACACACACACACACACACACACTGGACAGGCTTATCTGAAATGGGCCTCTTGTCTTCTTAATGATTCTGTTACTGTTTGATGATGTCACTGTTTGATGATGTCACTGTTTGATGGTGTCACTGTTAACCTCCTGTGTTTTGGTGATGTGGTTGCGCGGTGAGCAGGAGCGATGACGGCTCAGGTGCAACGCCACAATATGAGAGCCCATCCTTACCAAAGAGTAGTGAACACCGACAGAGGTCAGTTAGATCACCAGACTGAGTGGGAATACGCATTCGTGAGTGGTTTTGATTGTGTTTGCTCGACAGTGTGTGTGTGTGTGTCCGTCAGTTGACCTATGTGTGCCGCCCGCTAAGAGAGGAATGAGACCAGAATGTGAGAGGAAAGTCAAACAGTGGGGCTGTGTGTAAATGTCTAACAACAGTCTGTTGTCCCCTGCTTTTAGAATGGACCTTTCCTCCATCTGACTGTGACCTTGTGATTCTCAGAGTTCTGAGAGCTCTCTTTACATATTATGTTTCTCACTCTCTTTCTCACTGTCTCTCCTCTCTACTCTTTCTCTCCTCTCCCCTCTCCCCTCTCTCTCTGTCCTTCTCTCTCTGTCCTCTCCTCTCTCTGTCTCTCCTCTCTACTCTTTCTCTCCTCTTCCCTCTCTCTCTGTCCTTCTCTCTCTGTCCTCTCCTCTCTCCCCTCTCCCTCTCTCCCCCCACCTTTATATATATATACACACACACACACACAGTTCAAGACGGAAGTTTACATACACCTTAGCCAAATAGATTTAAACTCAGTTTTTCACAATTCCTGACATTTAATCCTAGAAAAAAATCCCTGTTTTAGGTCAGTTAGGATCACCACTTTATTTTAAGAATGTGAAATGTCAGAATAATAGTAGAGAGAATGATTTATTTCAGCTTTTATTTCTTTCATCACATTCCCTGTTTACATACACCCAATTAGTATTTAGTAACATTGCCTTTACATTGTTTTACTTGGGTGAATTTTAGCCCATTCCTCCTGACATTCCTGACATTTCTCCTGAGCCAGGTTTTTAACCCTCCTTGCTCGCACACGCTTTTTCAGTTCTGCCCACAAATTTTCTATAGGATTGAGGTCAGGGCATTGTGAAGGCCACTCCAATACCTTGACTTTGTTGTCCTTAAGCCATTTTGCCACAACTTTGGAAATATGCTTAGGGTCATTGTCCATTTGGAAGACCCATTTGCGACCAAGCTTTAACTTCCTGACAGATGTCTTGAGATGTTCCTACAATATATCCACATAATTTCCCCCATCATGATGCCATCTATTTTGTGAAGTGCACCAGTCCCTTCTGCAGCAAAGCACCCCCACAACATGTTGCCACCCCAGTGCTTCACGGTTGGGATGATATTCTTCGGCTTGCAAGCCTCCCCCTTTTTCCTCCAAATATAACGATGGTCATTATGGCCAAACAGTTATATTTTTGTTTCATCAGACCAGAGGACATTTCTCCAAAAAGTACGATCTTTGTCCCCATGTGCAGTTGCAAACCAAAAGTCTGGCTTTTTTATGGTGGTTGTGGCGCAGTGGCTTCTTCCTTGCTGAGCGGCCGTTCAGGTTATGTCGATATAGGACTTGTTTTACTGTGGATATAGATACTTTGGTACCTGTTTCCTCCAGCATCTTCACAAGGTCCTTTGCTGTTGTTCTGGGATTGATTTGCACTTTTTCGCACCAAAGTACGTTCATCTCTAGGAGACAGAACGCGTCTTCTTCCTCCTTCCCTCTATTGTTTGTACAGGTGAATGTGGTACCTTCAGGCGTTTGGAAATTGCTGATTGGCTGATTTCTTTTGATTTTCCCAAGCAAATAGGCACTGAGTTTGAAGGTAGGCCTCCAATGTACACCTCCAATTGACTCAAATTATGTCAATTAGCCTATCAGAAGCTTCTAAAGCCATGACATAATTTTCTGGAATTTTCCAAGCTGTTTAAAGGCACAGTCAACTTAGTGTATGTAAAATTCTGACCCTCTGGAATTGTGATACAGTGAATTATAAGTGAAATAATCTGTCTGTAAACAATTGTTGGAAAAATTACTTGTTTCATACACAAAGTAGATGTCCTAACCGACTTGCCAAAACTATAGTTTGTTAACAAGAAATTTGTGAAGTGGTTGAAAAACAAGTTTTAATGACTCTAACCTAAGTGTATGTAAACTTGCAACTTCAACTGTATATACATACATACATACATACATACATACATACATACATACATACATACATACATACATACATACATACATACATACATACATACATACATACATACATACATACATACATACATACATACAGAACCAGTCAAAAGTTTGGACACACCTACTCATTCAAGGGTTTTTCTTTATTTGTACTATTTTCTACATTGTAGAATAATAGTGAAGACATCACAACTATGAAATAACACATATGGAATCATGTAGTTAGAAAAAATTGTTAAACAAATACAAATATATTTGAGATTTCTCAAAATAGACACCCTTTGCCTTGATGACAGCTTTGCACACTCTTGGCATTCTCTCAACCTGCTTCATGAGGAATGCTTTTCCAACAGTCTTGAAGGAGTTCCCACATATGCTGAGTACTTGTTGGCTGCTTTTCCCTCACTCTGTCCAACTCATACCAATCCATTTCAGTTGGGTTAGGACCATCACTCTTCTTCTTGGTCAAATAACCCTTACACAGAATGGAGGTGTGTTTTGAGTCATTGTCCTGTTGAAAAACAAATGATAGTCCCACGAAGCTCAAACCAGATGGGATGGTGAATGCTGTGATAGCCATACTGGTTAAGTGTGCATTGAATTCTAAATAAATAACAGACAGTGTCACCAGAAAAGCACCATCACACCACCTCCTCCTCCATGCTTCATGGTGGGAACCACACATGCAGAGATCATCCATTCACTTACTCTGCATCTCACAAAGACAGTGGTTGGAACCAAAAATCTTAAATTTGGATTAATCAGACCAAAGGACAGATTTCCACCAACTAATGTACATTGCTCGTGTTTTGTGGCTCAAGCAAGTCTCTTCTTATTATTGGTGTCCTTTAGTAGTGGTTTCTTTGCAGAAATTTGACCGTGAAGGCCTGATTCACGCAGTCTCCTCTGAACAGTTGAGGTTGGGATGTGTCTATTACTTGAACTCTGTGAAGCATTTATTTGGGCTGCAATCTGAAGTGCAGTTAACTCTAATGAACTTATCCTTTGCAGCAGAGGTAACTCTGGGTCTTCCTTTCCTTTGTCGGTCCTCATAAGAGCCAGTTTCATCATAGCTCTGGATGGTTTTGCCTACTGCACTTGAGGAAATGTTCAAAGTTCTTGAAATGTTCCAGATTGACTGACCTTCATGTCTTAAAGTCATGATGCACTGTCATTTCTCTTTGCTTATATGGACTTGGTCTTGGTCTTGGTCAAACGCATTAAGAAGGAAAGAAATTCCACAAATGTAATTTTAACAAGGCACACCTGTTAATTTAAATGCATTCCAGGTGGCTACCTCATGAAGCTGGTTGAGAGAATGCCAAGAGTGTGCAAAGCTGTCATCAAGGCAAATGGTGGCTACTTTGAAGAATCTCCAATATAACATATATTTTAATTTGTTGAACACTTTTTTAGCTACTACATGATTCCATATGTGTTATTTCCAAGTTTTGATGTCTTTACTATTATTATACAATGTAGAAAATAGTACAAATAAAGAAAAACCCTTGAATGAGGTGTGTCCCTTGCTTCCTCTCTCTCTCTTTCACTACTGTTCAACCTTAGAGACAAGTAGTCATCTCTTTTTATATTGTCTTAAATTACACCATTCCTTTCATTTGATTTTGTCTTTTATTTATTGATGTGGTTTTATAATGATTGTTTTGTGGATCTCATGGATCAGAGACATACAGTACTTGAAGCTGAAATAGCCACCTCATAGCCGTACTCCATATGATCCTACACTGTGTAGCATATGACCCTATATTTCAAAACGACTACTGAAATCTCTATTAGGAGATTTCCGTAGTGTGTGTGTGTAAAGTAAGCAAAACTGGACCTTCGGGGTCGGGATGGGTTTACATGAGAGTTTAGATAGACATTCCGTTGTCATCTCATTGTGCGCAGCCTGTTCTTTTTTAGATAATTGTCATTTTTTGCTCATGTGCTTTCCAAAAATAAATGGATGTTTTCTAGAGAGTTTAGACTGTAGACTTGAAGCTCTAATTCATATTTATGATGCAAACGGTTCAAGGGTTGTTTCGGGTATGACTTTGTGTGTTAAAGTGATGTTGGTTTATTCTTGGTGTCACTTTGGCAACAGTAGGACTAGTTTAACTGGTGTACATAGAGAACCAAAGATTGAGATTAAAAAATAATAATAATCTGAAAACCAATGTAAATTATTATAATTTGAAAATATCTGTTAAAAATATCTGTTCTTAATTCCTTCTAAAAAACCACATCTCTTAGCATGTCTTGGCTCTCTGTTAACAGCAGGCCTCGTTTCTTCTCTAATGCTTAACAGCAGTCTGGAAATCATCACCAGATCATTTTTAATCAATTAATTGGTCATCATTGCATTCAGTCTTTTCTGTGAAGACACCATAACGTTACACCATGACTACTGCTAACCACTGCTGAACCCAACCTCAGGGACCTAGTGGTCATTTCACATGTCTGTCCATCAAGGCATTGATTTCACATCATCTAGTCCATCAAGGCATTGATGATTAGAACTAGATTATGTGAGACCACTTGTGGTCCACACAAGTCGACTGGGTTGAGAAACACACTGGGTGAGTCAGAGCAGCCGTAGACGTCAGTGATACTGTCACACCCTCACAAGAAACCATACCCTCTGCTCTCTCCATGGTTTCTCAGTCTGTAATGCAGCCTCACTGTAACGGTGTTCAAACCTTCTACAAAGGCTCTTTTACGATGCCTTCATTAGCAGTACATAAGCATTCATAAGTACCTATGTCAGCAGTCACTGGCTGGCATCTCACATCGTGTCACTTCATGCAGATGCCAGACCTTATGTCAACCTGCGGCTACTGACTTGTAACTGTCAATGTAGTGAAGGTGTTGTGTGTTTGTGTGACTGGAGTAGATCTTTCATGTGGACATCTTGACACCACTAGCTGACACTAATCTCTTTCTATCTTTTTCTGTGTGTCTTTTTTATGTTCTCATTTCTTTGTGTATGTCCGTCTGTCTCCTAACCCCCCCCCAGCTGCCACGGCAACTAATCCCTGACCTCTGCCCACTGATGACCCACCCGTCTCCGCCCGTGCCTCGCTCGTTGCCATGCTCTGGACAGCAGCCACGCCCCTCCCCCAGAGTCACCTCTGCCTAACCAACCAGAGACCAGCGGCCATGGTAACGACCCTTCAGGATCCAATCAGGACCCAGTCACCAGCCACACCCACCCAAACACTACACTATCAAGCCATGTGCCCCTTTTAAAGGAAACCCCCCAGCCAAACCACCCAACCACAACCCCTTTAACCAAATCTCCCCAATCTGCACTGGTCAGATAACCTGGCTCTATTCCTTGCCCTGCACTGAGTCGATGTGGAGCTATAATATTATAATAATTCAATAATCCAAATAATAACAGTCATATGTGTGATCATAATTATACTTGTCGAGCACACTGACCCTCCACGGCCACTAGTCTGACTGTCCCTGTTCTCAAAACGTCACTGTCACACAAAACGTTACTTAGATCGGGTTTACCAAGTCACACCAGTTTCACACGATGTCCTCTCTAAGACTAGAGTCTCGACTGTTGCACCACGCCTGCCTTTCGACAGTGAGCTGAGCCTATGTAATGTGTAAGATCTAAGCTCTCCAGGTATAGTCTCAACCACAACGTCACAGTATTATAGAAATGCAGAGAACCAAGTGCCTTGTAGTTATTTAAATAGATCTGTTACAGACCAGCCTTTCTAACCTCCATGAAAGAGGAATAACCTGACGCCATCTTTTCTATCTCTCAACACAGTGAAAGAGATGTGTATTTTACAGAAACCATCTCAATGTTGTGATTTAACATAAACCCACATGTCTTCTGGGTTTAGAGTGAAGTGCCAAAGGGTTGGTTCCTTCCGTCTGTGCAGTAGGACCTTCTCAGAACAGTATTAATGTTGTGTGTTTATTTTATTTTGGGGAGTGGTGTTTATGTATTTGTGTGTGTGTGTGTGTGTGTGTGTGTGTGTGTGTGTGTGTGTGTGTGTGTGTGTGTGTGTGTGTGTGTGTGTGTGTGTGTGTGTGTGTGTGTGTGTGTGTGTGTGTGTGTGTGTGTGTGTGTGTGTCTGCCTTTGAGAACACACTCTATCATATAGTGTTGTGTTATTAGATGTGTGTGTGTGTGTTACATATTTGAGTCCCTAACTAGCCTCTTGCCAAGCGGTTGTTTTTACTCCACACAAACCGTCTCCTTCAAGACAAAACATGGACAATACTGTACAACATCTGTAACATCTGTTTTATAATGCCATTTTATATTATATTTTTATGTGAGAAATAACATTAAATTATGTTTTCAGATAAGAACAGTATACCTTACTATGAATATATTTTTTCATTCAGTTTAAGAGCTAATATTGCCTCCAACCAATGTGCCATTCACAAAGTGTCCGGAGTGTTTTTAAAGTCCTGATATACTGAAAACCTTCAAATGTTCTGGAAGATTCTTGTTTTTCAAGTTAACCTCAGTGTTGCTTACCTTCGGTAACTTCTGTGTGTAAAGGAGGATTAACTCTGTAGTACTGAATATTAATCTACTCTTTGTACTAACTGACCCGTCCTGTACTGTTAACCTCTTTACTCATATCTGTCTCTGCTTTGGTTTCTTTTCAAATATAAACTGTGTGAATCAGATCATTAAAAAGTGTTGTTAATGTTTAACGTTTTAAAAGCTGATAAAAATAATAATAATAACTCTTTGTACTGGAAACGATAACAGATTATTAAACTGGTAGTTTAAAAAAAAAACTAACAAACTTTGTCACTTTTTCTCTGTAGCATCTAAAGTTTCCTCAGAGCTTCCTTTCTGCGTACTAATCTTAGACACACTGCAGATACTATTGGAATACACTTATATACTTTAGAAAGAAAGTAGGCCAGACATACTTGTTCCCCCTCCTTCCCCCTCATCTCTCTGGCTCTCTCCCACTCAAACAGCTAGACAGATTTTAAAAAGGAGATTCCAAGGTGATGGGCAATCTGAAGCAAATCGATTGTGCAACCTAACCTCACTCACTCACACACCTACCTACCCACACACAAACATGCAAACACATCTGCTGAGCGAACTATACTGGAACACTGTGGCTCTCCCTAACGTATAGTATCTCTCTCATTCCACGGTTAATTACAGCCATGTGTCATATTTTAACTGTTGTACATTCTGTCTCGAAGACTGCACCCAAGCACACATACAGTATATAGACCTATAAAATATTTATTTGACAGAGCTGTCAGTGGGTTGTTCTCTCCCTGCCCTTCCTGCACCCTCTCTGGGTGTAATTGAGGTAATTGAGCCCCAGGCTTGGCTCTGGGCCTGTGTTCCGGATACAGCCCCTGCAGCTGTTGGGGGAGAAGGAGTATGATCTGGCAACCCGCTGGACTAGAGTGTGGGAGCAAGAACATCAATATGACATTCCTATGGAAGGAGAGTGGGCTAAAAGAGAGAGATTGAGAATGAGTGCGAGGGAGAAGAAGAAATGCCAAGGAAGAGAAGATAAAAGGTTTGCCTTTCCCCATTTGCTCCCTTTTCCTACTGCGTCATTCTCCCATTTGGGGTTTGAGGCAGATGCACCTGTCAGAAACATCTAGAACAGTGTGTGTGTGTGTGTGCTCTCGATTTTGGCTGTTCCTGTTTTGTCTAGTTTTATGATGTTCAGTCCAGGATCCAGTGGTGGAAAATGTACCTTAATAGAAAATTACTCAAGTGAAAGTAACCCAGTAAAATACTACTTGAGTAAAAGTCAAAGTATTTTGTTTTAAATATACTTAAGTATCAAAAGTAAATGTAATTGCTAAAATATACTTGGGTATCAAAAGTAAAAGTATAAATCGATTCAAATTCCTTATATTAAGCAAACCTGGATAGCCAGGGGCACACCTACACTCAGACGTCATTTACAAACGAAGCATTTATGTTTAGTTAGTCAGCCCGATCCGAGGCAGTAGAGATGACCAGGGATATTCTCTTGATAAGTGTGTGAATTGGACAATTTTCCTGTCCTGCTAAGCATTCCAAATGTAACGAGTACTTTTGGGTGTCAGGGTAAATGTACATTTTTTTCATAACGAATGTAGTGAAGGAAAAGTTTATCGATATAAATAGTAAAAGTATTTTTTCTTAAGTACTTAACACCACTGCCAGAATCTCTCAGACTATCACCAGACCATGTGGTAAACTCCTCTCCTCTCTGTCTAATCTAACCTACAGACAATGCTAGCCCACAGCTTCCAACACTCGGATAACCATGTCATTGCTACCTTGAAAGGAAATTCCATATAGCAAGTCAAAACGCACCAATATCTGGGAGTTTTGAGTCAATGAGAAGCTGAGCTTCACTAATCATGTTGAGAAGCTGGTAAAGAAGCTCAAGTTGGGCCTCCCGAGTGGCGTGGAGGTCTAAGGCATCACTACAGACCCAGGTTCGATCCCAGGCTGTGTGACATGAGGCGGCACACAATTGGCCCAGCGTCGTTCGGGTTAGGGGAGTGTTTGGCCGGCTAGGATTTCCTTGTCCCATCACGCTCTAGTGACTCCTTGTGGAGGACCGGGCGCCTGTAAGCTGACCTGGGTCGCCAGCTGGACGGTGTTTCCTCCAACACATTGGTGCGGCTGGCTTCCGGCTTAAGCGAGCAGTGTCAAGAAGCAGTGCGGCTTGGCAGGGTTGTGTTTCGGAGGACGCATGGTTCTGGACCTTCGCCTTTCCCGAGTCCATAGGGGAGTTGCAGCGATGACACAAGACTGTAACTACCAATTGGTCATCACGAAATTGGGGAGAGAAAGTGGTAAAAAAAAAAAAAAATAAGCTCATGTTGAGAACAGGTTTTTATTACCTTTCATAGGGCTTGTTATTCTTTGGAGCCAGAAAAGTGCTGATACGGTGTTCATTCCTGTCTGTGTTGGACTCCAGGGATGTCATTTACATGCAAACCTCTAGTTCTACCCTGAAGACACTTGATTCTGTGTAGCATGCAGCCTTGAAGATTGCCACCAACCAAATACGTCTCACACATCACTGTGTTCTCTATAGTGCTGTTGGCTGGTCTTCTTTGACTCCACATAGGCTTAAATATTTTGTATACTATGATCTACACTGAATATACAAACATTAAGAACACCTTCATGACATTGGGTTGCACCCCCCCACCCCCACACTTTTGCTCTCAGAACAGCCTCAATTCGTCAGGGCATGGAATCTACAAGGTGTGGAAAGCGTTCCACAGGGATACTGGCCCATGTTGACTCCAAATCTTCCCACAGTTGTCAAGTTGGCTTGATGTCCTTTGGGTGGGTGACACTACACATAAGAAACTGTTGAAGCGTGAAAAATCCAGCAGTGTAGCAGTGTTGCAGTTCTTGACACAAAACAATGTGCCTGGCACCTACTACCAGACCACAGCTTGAAACACCAGAATCTTGTTTCCTTGGAGGAGTTTAAAAGTTTGCTTGACTCACATGTTACTGAGGAATGTGATTGTCATTTGGACTTTATGCGGTGGTACATAATGGTTGATTTTTATCTACGACGTTTGAATGTTTCTGTAGTTGTAACGTATAAGTGTTGTTAATTGTGTGTCTATGCCTGATATTTGTCTGAAACATGGTCTCCCCCCTGTCTTGTTTGGACCAGGTCTCACTTGAAAAATAGATTTTATCTCAATGAGACTAACCTGGATATATAAAGGCTATATCAAATAAAATTGTAAAACACACTAAGCCTGTTTAAAGAGCCACGATGTTCTCCTTGTCTCTGTGACAACAAGGGTCCTATTGAGGCCCCTTTTTCTGTACTGGTTTAGTTCAGCTTTAGTTCAGCTGAGAGAAAAAAGAGAGGGTGGAGATAGCTAAGATTGAGAGAGAGAGAGATTTAGTAACAAGTGTGCATGTGGGAGAGAGAAGAAGAAGAAGATTAAAGATGACATCACAGCTATTTTTCTCACATACACCATTTTATGGGCTGTGCCCCCTCCTCCCTCCTGGTGATTGGCTGAGGATGAGCTAGCCTCTTGGCCTGTGTGTGTGTGTGTGTGTGTGTGTGTGTGTGTGTGTGTGTGTGTGTGTGTGTGTGTGTGTGTGTGTGTGTGTGTGTGTGTGTGTGTGTGTGTGTGTGTGTGTGTGTGTGTGTGTGTGTGTGAGACTGAATAGGGTATTGTATGAGGCCAGCGGGTTCACATATCTCCCATACGGAAACAACAGTTACTCAGACTGTGCCAGGCAGCTTGAAAACACACACACACACACACACACAGCAACAATGACAATCTTCATCGCTCCACTTGGACTGGGCTGAATACACAATAACACAAGGCAGCTACAGTGGCTGCATCTAAATAAGATGTTTTTTTGTTATTTGTGGGTGTGTTTTTTATCACAATAAATGTATTCAGTATCTCTCTGACCCACAACAGATGGCTGGACTGTGTAGGCACACTAAGGAGGGCGCAAGCCAAAACATTTGTGTGTGTGGGTGTGTCTATGCAAAGCAAAACAGATTTAGAGTGAACAAAGACCTAACACACACTAAAGTCTAATCAAAGAGAGTACTGGTGGTCTCCTTAGTCTGGTCACAGATGAAATGGGAATTAAAGGGAAGATGAAAGGAGTTAGTTATTATAATCTTTGGGGTCTGGTCTTTCGGTTACAGACGAACTGGCGTTGAGCGATTTAATGTTACTTTGCTTCCATCTAGCGCAATATATTAGTACTTTAACTGACCCTGTGATGTCATGAACTGTCGCAAAACTTATCGGACCTTTTACGCTTCATTTACATCTGAATGTATGGCTTTTGTAATTTCAGTAATCTCAAATGTATTTCGATATGTTTATAGCCCCGTATCAAATGCAATCATTGCTTTATTTCACCCGTTTTACGTTTAGTTATTGACCTCAACGCTGTGTTTACTTTTTTTTTACGTAATCACCTGTTTTGGTCGCTTTACGGCAGAGCGTGGAGGTCAGAGAAGCATGATGAAAAGGCGAACCCAACCATCCATTACAAAAAGCTGATCAGTTCAATACCTGATTACTTACAGTAAGACAGTGTACGAACCTATTGAAACGTAAACATATTACTGCGTTGTAGATACCAGGAAATATCGCTATATAGCTTTTCCAACGAGAACTGTTGGTCCCTCGGCTTGCATCATACCGTTTGGTCTGCTACGCTAGCTAGCTAGCTCACCCAACCAGCATCTCCAGTCCGAAGCATTTGCCGGGTGTGTCTCCAGATCTTCCCCAGATATGGACAACAATGCCCCCGGATCGGGAGGGAAAGGTGGCTTCGGGAGTCTCTTTGGCGGAAGCGAATACTCCAACACAGAACTCGCCGGTGTCCCATGTAAGTGCCCCTGCCAATTTATGCATGTACCTAGCTAGCATGCTAACTAGCGTTAGCTAGACAAGTTGACATCACAGAGGTGGTTAAGGTTTATGTTGAATATGACAACTGTTGAATTGTCCAATTTTCTACACAGTGACCGGAATGAGCCCCCTGTCACCTTATCTCAATGTCGACCCCCGCTACCTCGTACAGGTAAGATATTCTAGTTAGCTAGTAGCATACATTTGACCTCAATCCAATTTGTAAGTCGCTCTGGATAAGAGCGTCTGCTAAATGACTTAAATGTAAATGTAAATCAATAAATGTAGGATTGATTTGTGACATTCCCAATGAGATGTAGACTAAGATCACAGATGTTAACCTGTGTGTGTTCCAGGACACAGATGAGTTCATTCTGCCCACCGGGGCCAGCAAAACCAGGGGGAGGTTTGAACTGGCCTTTTTCACCATTGGGGGCTGCTGCATCACAGGTGAGATGCATACTCCCTCCCTCCCTCCCCCTGTTTCTCTGTCTCTCCCTCTTTCATCTCTTCTCTCTGTCCCTTTCACTCCCCTCTCTGTCCCTTTCACCTCCCTCTCCCAGATTAAGTTATGTTGTCTGCTGGTTCGGCTCGTATCTGATTCTCTCCGTCTCTAGGAGCTGCGTTTGGGACAGTGAATGGTCTGAGGATGGGGTTGAAGGATACAAGAGAAATGGGCTGGACTAAGCCTCGCAACGTCCAGTAAGCACCACTATGTTCCTCCAGTAGTATGTGACTTTAGTGTTATCACGTTGGAGGCGGGTCTTAGTCATGCTAATAGAAATGCTATATTGTATGGTGGTGGCAGGGTAGCCTAGGTTAGAGTGTTGGACTAATAACCGAAAGGTTGCAAGTTCAAATCTGTTGTTCTGCCCCTGAACAGGCAGTTAACCCACTGTTCCTAGCCCGTCATTGAAAATGAGAATTTGTTCTTGCCTAGTTAAATAAAGGTAAAATAAATAAAAATGGTGCTCTATATACTGCTCTCTAATTGACCTCTGACCTTGACCGCAGGATTCTCAACATGGTGACCAGACAAGGTGCATCGTGGGCCAACACACTGGGCTCTGTTGGTGAGCACTCAAATCTTCCTCTCTCCTTCTCATCTCTTCATAACCAGGTGTCAGCGTCTTTTGTCCTTAGTATTGTTGTATTAACCATTGTGTGTGTGTGTGCAGCATTGTTGTACAGTGTATTTGGCGTTGCCATAGAGAAGGCTAGAGGAGCAGAGGATGATATCAACACTGTGGCTGCTGGGACACTCACAGGCATGCTCTTCAAATCCACAGGTAGGTGTGTGTGTGTGTGCCCTGTCTACGTTTGTGTGTCTTGTGTGCTGATATAGAGCTGTGTAAACACCATGGTCTGTCTCACTCATCTTATTGTGTGTTGTGTTTCAGGAGGGCTGAAGGGAGTGGCGCGTGGTGGTCTGGTGGGGTTAGCCTTGTCCGGTGCCTATGCTCTCTACAGCAACTGGGACCATATCAGAGGCGGCTCCTCTTCAAGTCTCTACTGAACACGTCCTTGTCTGTTTGGTTTCATCCAAAATGGCACCCTCTTCCCTCCCTCCAGATCCTCAGGGAATAGGGTGCCAGTAGTCAAATCCCTCCCACAAATATCAACAGCCTCTCCCCCTGTTCACTTCCCTATTTTTTTTTTTTTTTTTTAAGGGGATATTGGAGGAAGGACTGAGATGTCGGTAAACCATGGACAAAATGACCTCCGAGAAACACCCCTCTGTCTACACACAACTTCACCTGCTGCCCCACCCACCCGGTGACAGCCCAGTCCCTTTGGGGTACCTCCCCTCTCACCCCCCATAGATCTGAAAAGCTATTTCCAAGGGGTTCATGTGTTATTGTATTGGGAACTGTTTTTAGAAATGTATCTTTTGTTATATTATTGAATGCTGCGTCTAGTAGCCGGGAAGAGAGAGAGAGGGAGATATGTTAAGAGTATTTACTAAGCAGAGGGAGACTGGAGCCCTGTTGCAATACTTTTTACATGCCTCCTCCCTCCCTGTGAAGTCGTCACTGATCTGACATGACTGGAGCGATGGAAACAATGCAGTGGAAATCTGTTTACACCTACCCAGTCACGCTCTCCCCAGTGGTGCAGCAGTCTAAGGTACTGCATCTCAGTGCAAGAGGCGTCACTACAGTCCCTAGTTTGAATCTAGGCTGTATCACATCCGGCCGTGATTGGGAGTCCCATAGGGCGACGCACAATTGGCCCAGCGTCGTCCAGGTTTGGCCCGGGGTAGGCCATCATTGTAAATAAGAATTTGTTCTTAACGGACTTACCTAGTTAAATAAAGGATAAATGTAAAAAATAAAATGTCCGATCAGTGATTACTTCGAGGAGGGGCGAAGGAATGCTGGATATATTTGAAGACCTCTGCTGGTGTTACCGACTGGGTATTTAAAGGGCAACTCCTCCACTTTTCAAGCTAATTTTCATTTTCTCCAAATCAATACGTGTCAACGTTTTCTACAAAACGTAGAAATGAGCCGTTTTCACAAAAGAAATGTGAAGTTTAAAAAGTTCTACCTGACAACATCAAAAGTAGTTTTCAAACACAGATTTGCAGTGACGTGGGGAGCAGGAACATAGCCTGCCTTGGGCTAGAAACCTGTAGGTTTTAATCTTACCCTGTGATGTCCTCTTTTTTTTTAGGACATTCTTTGAAACCACAGATCCTAGAAACACTGTTTTCACATATGTAGACATTGTTTTGAATATGGATAGGAGGTTGAAAAGCGGTGGAATTAGCCCTTTAAGATGTAATGACTGTTAGCTCCCTATTGTCAAGCATGGTGGTTAGTACAGAGAGCTAAAGCAAGTCTTCTCAGGCAAGGTTAATCACCATCTAAGCATGGTTCATTGAACCACCTCTGCCACACTGGTCTTAGACCTGATCAGAAAGCTGCTGGAAACCATGAATGTAGTCCTGTCTCTTGATGTTGGTTGTAGTCCTTCAGATACAAGACTCTTCAAACTAAAGAGCAATGAGAAACTTTCCCAACACACACCTTGCCAAGGCCTTTACAATCAGTACTGTTCTAATGCAGCTATTCATAGTGAGTACTATTGTCCTGTTAGTTGTGCTTGATGCTGGCCTGTTTAAAAAGTTGCCTCCAAACAGTACTGGAAGTGTGTATTATCTGTGTCGCCATGCCTGTTAATCCCACTGTAAGAACAATACAACAAACATTGGAAATGCGAATGTGTTGCCCTGGCTCTTTGTCAGTTGTGCTCATGCTGTTTACATGGTGAAAGCCTGTAGAGGAGGGATATGCCATTGTGTCTGACTGAGGTTTGAATTCACCTGCCACAAACTCAGCCACACTGTCAGTAAGCTAAACTAATAACCATAGTGTTTTATATCAGAAAGAAGAGCTTAACAATGTTCTGCTTTTTCTGCTAATTTTATTGGGTGCATGGTGGGAAATGTAGTCAGAAAAGAGTACAACCAGGAAGTGGAGCAGTGGTTGGGGACAGGGTGGTGGTCAAGGTGTCATAAGTGCCATACAAATTGCAAATATGCACCATTTAAAATGGGATAACATGATTCTGAATGTGACATTTCGCAGGACAGAATGCTCAAGATAAAATTGATAGGTTATGGACATGGAACAACACTGAATCATTGACATGAGTGTGATTACGAAACAAACTGCAATATGGTAACAATGCTATAGTTTGATGGGTGCAGAGGGGTTGTAAGGTTATGTGTGAGTGTGGTCTAGTGCAGGAAGAAGTCTCTGATGCGGGTAGCCTCGATCCAGGGGATGTAGTTGGCGGTGCGGGTGAACACGCTGGGCTTGTTCTCCACGGTGCAGCCAATGGGGCCGAAGCTCACCACACCGTGCACCTCCCACCTGTCACGCCCCAGCTGGCACAGCAGAGGACCCCCTGAGTCACCCTGAGAGGAGAGGGGGTAGGGACATTGTTAGATCACATTCCGATGTTAATACGAAGTACAAGTATGTATTTCGTCCTCCCTTTTGGGTCTTTCCTTCCCTCCCTCTCTGTCCCCATCTCCCTTTCTTGCTCCCACCCTCCCTCTCTGTCCCCATCTCCCTCTTGCTCCAACCCTCCCTCTCTGTCCCCATCTCTCTTTCTCCCTCCTCCCACCCTCCCTCTCTGTCCCCATCTCTCTCTTTCTCCCTCCTCCCACCCTCCCTCTCTGTCCCCAACTCCCTCTTTCTCCCTCCTCCTACCCTCCCTCTCTGTCCCCATCTCTCTTTCTCCCTCCTCCCACCCTCCCTCTCTGTCCCCATCTCTCTTTCTCCCTCCTCCCACCCTCCCTCTCTGTCCCCATCTCCCTCTTTCTCCCTCCTCCCACCCTCCCTCTCTGTCCCCATCTCCCTCTTTCTCCCTCTTCCCACCCTCCCTCTCTGTCCCCATCTCCCTCTTGCTCCCACCCTCCCTCTCTGTCCCCATCTCCTCTTGCTCCCACCCTCCCTCTCTGTCCCCATCTCCCTCTTGCTCCCTCCTCCTACCCTTCCTCTCTGTCCCCATCTCCCTCTTGCTCCCTCCTCCCTCCCTCTCTGTCCACATCTCCCTCTTGCTCCCTCCTCCTTCCCTTTCTACCTGGCAGGCAGCAGGTGGTCCTTCTGTGTCTCTGAAGCCGGCACAGATCATGGAGTCCCTGACGCGGTCTCCCCAGAACTTCTTCTGACGGCAGGTCTTGAAGTCGATGATGGGCAGACGGGCCTGGTTCAGAGCCTCAGCCAGAGACACATTCTCCTTCCCACCTGATGTACAGACAGGGAAACACCACAGGATTACCTTTTGAGTAACATTCTCGTTACTACTGAATACAACCCTGGTCGATGCTCTCTTGTCCTCAATCTTAGTTCTCACATAAGTGGTTATCGTCTCCCTCCAGCCTCCCACCTCCACCCTTGTGCCTCCCCCTCTCATTCCACCTTACCCCGAGTGCCTCCCCCTCTCATTCCACCTTACCCCGAGTGCCTCCCCCTCTCATTCCACCTTACCCCGAGTGCCTCCCCCTCTCATTCCACCTTACCCCGAGTGCCTCCCCCTCTCATTCCAGTGCCTCCCCTCTCATTCCACCTTACCCCGAGTGCCTCCCCCTCTCATTCCACCCTACCCAGAGTGCCTCCCCCTCTCATTCCATTCCACCCTCATTCCACCCAGAGTGCCTCCCCTCTCATTCCACCCTACCCAGAGTGCCTCCCCCTCTCATTCCACCCTACCCAGAGTGCCTCCCCTCTCATTCCACCCTACCCAGAGTGCCTCCCCCTCTCATTCCACCCTACCCAGAGTGCCTCCCCCTCTCATTCCACCCTACCCAGAGTGCCTCCCCCTCTCATTCCACCCTACCCAGAGTGCCTCCCCTCTCATTCCACCCTACCCAGAGTGCCTCCCCTCTCATTCCACCCTACCCAGAGTGCCTCCCCCTCTCATTCCACCCTACCCAGAGTGCCTCCCCTCTCATTCCACCCTACCCAGAGTGCCTCCCCTCTCATTCCACCCTACCCAGAGTGCCTCCCCCTCTCATTCCACCCTACCCAGAGTGCCTCCCCTCTCATTCCACCCTACCCAGAGTGCCTCCCCCTCTCATTCCACCCTACCCAGAGTGCCTCCCCCTCTCATTCCACCCTACCCAGAGTGCCTCCCCTCTCATTCCACCCTACCCAGAGTGCCTCCCCTCTCATTCCACCCTACCCAGAGTGCCTCCCCCTCATTCATTCCACCCATTACCCAGAGTGCCTCCCCCTCTCATTCCACCCTACCCCGAGTGCCTCCCCCTCTCATTCCACCCTACCCAGAGTGCCTCCCCCTCTCATTCCACCCTACCCAGAGTGCCTCCCCCTCTCATTCCACCCTACCCAGAGTGCCTCCCCCTCTCATTCCACCCTACCCAGAGTGCCTCCCCCCTCATTCCATACCCCAGTGTCTCCCCCTCTCATTCCGCCCTACCCCGAGTGCCTCCCCTCTCATTCCGCCCTACCCCAGTGCCTCCCCCCTCATTCCCCTTACCCCGAGTGCCTCCCCCTCTCATTCCACCCTACCCCAGTGAGTGTCTCCCCCTCTCATTCCACCCTACCCAGAGTGCCTCCCCCTCTCATTCCACCCTACCCCGAGTGCCTCCCCCTCTCATTCCACCTTACCCCGAGTGTCTCCCCTCTCATTCCATTACCCCGAGTGCCTCCCCTCTCATTCCACCTTACCCGAGTGTCCCCCTCTCATTCCACCTTACCCCGAGTGCCTCCCCCTCTCATTCCACCCTACCCAGAGTGCCTCCCCCTCTCATTCCGCCCTACCCAGAGTGCCTCCCCCTCTCATTCCACCCTACCCCGAGTGTCTCCCCAGCCGGTCACCCAGCAGTATTGTCCAGGCTTCAGGTTGATCTGTTTGCGCGGCAGGCATGCGTAGCGTATGTGGTTGTTGGGCACGATGTCGGTGGCAGCCTTGACCAGGGCGATGTCATAGTCCAGCTCGCTGTGCGTGGGGTAACGGAAGTGCTCGTGACGGTAGATCCTCTTCACCGGGATAGTCCTCTCGGGCGTCTCAGAACGTTTCAGCCGATGCTTCCCCAGGACGATCCTCCAACTCCCAGCATCCTCGGCTTTACCCCTGAGACACACAGCATGGTGGGTAACACCGGGTTCAGACTGAAACTGTCACAATCCACACAGGTAATCTAGTAGTCTACTAATCGTTGACGTTTTGACTCTCGTCTTAACTGAGTTTTAGTGTAGGGGTTAGACTCGAGCACTCCTAGGGGTTATTTCTAGCTCAGGTTCATGAGTGGTAGCACACAACATTATTGAAATGGCTAATCCTACTTAGGGAGTCGGTGTGTGTCTGTACTGTCTAACTGGTCTTACTTCTGGAAGCAGTGGGCAGCGGTGAGGACCCAGTTCTTGTGGATGAGTGTTCCGCCACAGACGTGGATGTAGTGCTTACTGCCTCTGGGACGAACCTGAGACACATGGGTACCATTAACCCGCAAGCAAGACCTTCCTGTTCAGTGTTTCCAGATTTCTATGAAATATGACCTGGATTTAATTACAATATGAGTGAAATAATGTTCCTTCCAAAAAAATGGCAATTAAGTATTTTTTTTAAAGCAGCCTTTCCCTGTTGGAATGGTGTGGGCACACCCCAACAACAGAATGGTGTGGGCACACCCCAACAACAGAATGGTGTGGGCACACCCCAACAACAGAATGGTGTGGGCATACCCTGACAACAGAATGGTGTGGGCGTACCCCGACAACAGAATGGTGTGGGCGTACCCCGACAACAGAATGGTGTGTGCGTACCCCGACAACAGAATGGTGTGTGCGTACCCCGACAACAGAATGGTGTGTGCGTACCCCGACAACAGAATGGTGTGGGCGTACCCCGACAACAGAATGGTGTGGGCACACCCCGACAACAGAATGGTGTGGGCAACACCCCGACAACAGAATGGTGTGGGCGTACCCCGACAACAGAATGGTGGCGAACCCCGACAACAGAATGGTGTGGGCGTACCCCGACAACAGAATGGTGTGGGCGTACCCCGACAACAGAATGGTGTGGGCGTACCCCGACAACAGAATGGTGTGGGCACCCCGACAACAGAATGGTGTGGGCGTACCCGACAACAGAATGGTGTGGGCGTACCCCGACAACAGAATGGTGTGGGCGTACCCCGACAACAGAATGGTGTGGGCGTACCCCGACAACAGAATGGTGTGGGCGTACCCCGACAACAGAATGGTGTGGGCGTACCCCGACAACAGAATGGTGTGGGCGTACCCCGACAACAGAATGGTGTGGGCGTACCCCGACAACAGAATGGTGTGGGCGTACCCCGACAACAGAATGGTGTGGGCATATACCAGTCATTAAAAATATTAATGCGAGTAGGCCGCTGATTGGTCAGTTCAGCCAATGAGCCAACATGACATCATGCTCTATATAAGCAAGGCCCGAGGAGGTGTGCTTCCTTATTGCTTTTATAAACCATTTACCAGCATAAATATAACAGTAAACAAGTCTTTTTGCATTATACCCATGGTATATTTAAGCAATAAGACCCAAGTGGGTGTGTTCTTAGTCACGACGCAATGGGGAGTGCCTGGATACAGCCCTTAGCCATGGTATATTGGCCATATACCACAAACCCCCAAGGTGCCTTATTGCTATTATAAACTGATTGCCAGTGTAATTAGAGCAGTACAAATAAATGTTTTGTCATACCTGTGGTACACGGTCTGATATACCACGGCTGTCAGCCAATCAGCATTCAGGGATCAAAATACACAGTTTATGTAAACTGGGTGGTATAAACTGGGTGGTTTGAGCCCTAAATGATGATTAGCTGACAGCTGTGGTATATCAAAATGTATAGCACGGGTATGACAAAACATTTATTTTTACTGCTCTAATTAGTTTGGTAAAAAGTTTTTAATAGCAATAAGACTCCTCGGGGGTTTGTGATATATGGCCAATATACCACGGCTAAGGGCTGTGTCCAGGCAATCCATGTTGCCTCGTGGGGGAATCCACAGCTTTAAGCCAATCAGCATCAGGAGCCAAACTACCTGGTTTCTAAGAGGAAATGGCTAGCATTTTTGAAACGTCGGTTTGAGATGGAAGTTTGAGGTGGGGGTTTTTCTCTCATTTCTGCTTTGGCAACATACGAGTATAGGACTAGTCAACAACATTATTTGGAAACTAGTTAAATTATGGACAGTTACTTTCAAGTCAAATTTTCACTTAGTCTCTAAGTAAAAATTAGATTTCCTGAAGTTAGCAGTTAGAAGTATATTTATTGATTGATTTGTTGCCTGATTACCTGTAGGGAGACCTGCCATGGCCAGGAGTGAGGTCTGGCCTCGTTGCCAGAGACGATCCGTTCAGCCATGTTGGGTTTGTAGTGTGCCATGCCACAGTCCTTAGGCCAGTCTATAGGAGATAAAATACACATGAACTGTCAGTACAGTCAGACTAATACTGATCCTAGATCAGCCATGTCAAAGTCTGTGGGCCAGTTTAAGAATATAAGAGATCAGAGATTATGGCTGCGTTTACACAGGCACCCCAATTCTGATACTTTTCCCATTAATTGATCTATTGACCAATCAGATCTGCTCTTTTGCCCATAATTGGGCTGCTTGTGTAAACAGCCTTTGTGACTATCACAGGTCAGAACAATTAGAATTATATATTTTTTTTAATGTTTGACTTTGTTTTAGTTATTGGCCCAAGTAGAAAGGGTTGAGATCACACTGAATAAACGAGAGCGAGGTGTAGTCGCTGTTAAGATGACTGTGTGTTTCTGGCTCACCGAGTTGCAGGACTTTGTGCTGGGCCTGGGGCAGTCTGCCGGGGGTCAGAGTGTATGCGCCGGCAGGCAGAGCCGACACACTCAACAGCAGCAGCAGAGATAGGAGCCGAGGTCCTGGAACATCAACCATCTCCAGCAGAATCACTGCCTCATGCCCACAGCTCACTATTTATACAGCACTGGACAAACTCAGTCATATACACATACACACACTCAAAACTAATATACACACACACACACACACACACACACACACACACACACACACACACACACACACACACACACACACACACACACACACACACACACACACACACACACACACACACACACACACACACACACACACCCCTTACCCCAAGGACAAAAAGGACCACAAAGCCCCAGCGTTGGATTGTTCTCCTGCAACCAGGGGCTTCTGGGAGGCCCATCAGCACTTTCAACACACACACACATTCACGCACGCACACACACACACACATTCATACATGCGCATGCATGAATACATACACACAGGCACAACACGCTCCCTTGGCCGCAGACATAGGACAAACATGTAGGTCAAACACAGCTGTACTCGCCACTCACCCCATGACGCACATCAGCCCACCCCATGATCCTATGTCACGTGACCCGGTGACCTCTAGATGACCTTACCTGTACCCCCCCATAAACACACACACAATTGATCAGATCATCACTCTACCCATTCATGCCTACAAGCTATTATACCCCATTACTTGTAATTATAAACTGGGAGGTTTGAGCCCTGACTGCTGATTGGCTGACAGAAATGGTATATCAGACCGTATACCATGGGTATTACAAAACACTTATTTTTACTGCTTTCATTACGTTGGTAACCAGTTTATAACTCCGTGTTGCATCGTGCCTAAGAACACACCTTATCCGTGGTATATTGTCCATGTACTTCACCTCCCCGGGCCTTATTGCTTATAAATAATCTCCCTCACAAGGCTTAATTTTACTTATCTAAACATTTACTTAACTATAAATTGGCACCAGTTAACCTCTGTAAAATATCCAATTAAATACAAAACCACTTTATTGGAAATACATTACATTAAATTCATCCAAACCTCCCTAGGGCTGTGGATGGATGAAGTCCATGGCCTGCAACTCGGCCCAAGACTGTACCACTTTCATCCCACAGGGGGCATGATGTAAAAAGAGAGCGAGAGCTTTGTTACTCGACATGATACATACAACTACTGTGTTTGTTCGTGAACAGTGAGATATGACAACGGTAGAAGCAGCTAGCGAGGTGAGGTTTTAGGCCTTTACTACGGTGAAAGACAGGGAATGTGCCTGCTCATCTGAACACTGGCACTACACAGGGCCTGAATGAACTGAACATATATAGTATAGACTCACTCACACCACCATGGTTCACCAAGTTTACACACGGTCTGTGAGTGCCTGTGTGTTTATTTTGAGAGGGTGAGGGAGTGTGCTGTATATGTATAGTGCAGAGAATACATAGAGAATACATATGAAAGTGACAATAGTTTTGACCAGATTATTTAATACATGACAGTTTATTTTCTTCCATTGGAGATTCTTTACAATCAACCATAGCATCCATACATTCACATTCCCACACGTATTGTAATACTCTGCAGTTAGGCAGTAACTGATCAATAACAAAACACATATTGACGTCAATGAACCCTGGGCCTGTTATTGCAGCCCTGAACTCAAGTAGCATCTCTTCTATTAAAACGCCAGAACTTGTTTTACCTACTGGCAGATACATTTGAATACCAACAGAAATACATTTTGTTTGAGGTAACAACAAAAATATAAAGTAGCTAAAAACTACACTACATCAGTACGGAGTCCAGGCTTATACAGATGTCCAGTGTTAGGTATTTACAGATGGAGTCCAGTGTTAGGTATTTACAGATGGAGTCCAGTGTTAGGGCAATACAGATGGACTCCAGTGTTAGGTATTTACAGATGGAGTCCAGTGTTAGGGCAATACAGATGGACTCCAGTGTTAGGGCAATACAGATGGACTCCAGTGTTAGGTATTTACAGATGGAGTCCAGTGTTAAGTGTTATACAGATGGAGTCCAGTGTTAGGGCAATACAGATGGACTCCAGTGTTAGGGCAATACAGATGGACTCCAGTGTTAGGGCAATACAGATGGACTCCAGTGTTAGGGCAATACAGATGGAGTCCAGTGTTAGGGCAATACAGATGGAGTCCAGTGTTAGGTCAATACAAATGGACTCCAGTGTTAGGTCAATACAAATGGACTCCAGTGTTAGGGCAATACAGATGGAGTCCAGTGTTAGGGCAATACAGATGGAGTCCAGTGTTAGGGCAATACAGATGGAGTCCAGTGTTAGGGCAATACAGATGGAGTCCAGTGTTAGGGCAATACAGATGGAGTCCAGTGTTAGGGCAATACAGATGGAGTCCAGTGTTAGGGCAATACAGATGGAGTCCAGTACAGATGGAGTCCAGTGTTAGGTCAATACAGATGGACTCCAGTGTTAGGGCAATACAGATGGAGTCCAGTGTTAGGGCATCACAGATGGACTCCGGTGTTAGGGCAATACAGATGGACTCCAGTGTTAGGGCAATACAGATGGACTCCAGTGTTAGGGCAATACAGATGGAGTCAAGTGTTAGGGCAATACAGATGGAGTCCAGTGTTAGGGCAATACAGATGGACTCCAGTGTTAGGGCAATACAGATGGACTCCAGTGTTAGGCAATACAGATGGACTCCAGTGTTAGGCAATACAGATGGACTCCAGTGTTAGGCAATACAGATGGACTCCAGTGTTAGGCAATACAGATGGACTCCAGTGTTAGGCAATACAGATGGACTCCAGTGTTAGGGCAATACAGATGGACTCCAGTGTTAGGCAATACAGATGGACTCCAGTGTTAGGCAATACAGATGGAGTCCAGTGTTAGGGCAATACAGATGGAGTCCAGTGTTAGGGCAATACAGATGGAGTCCAGTGTTAGGGCAATACAGATGGAGTCCAGTGTTAGGGCAATACAGATGGACTCCAGTGTTAGGGCAATACAGATGGAGTCCAGTGTTAGGGCAATACAGATGGACTCCAGTGTTAGGGCAATACAGATGGACTCCAGTGTTAGGGCAATACAGATGGACTCCAGTGTTAGGGCAATACAGATGGACTCCAGTGTTAGGGCAATACAGATGGACTCCAGTGTTAGGGCAATACAGATGGACTCCAGTGTTAGGGCAATACAGATGGACTCCAGTGTTCCAGATGGACTCCAGTGTTAGGCAATACAGATGGACTCCAGTGTTAGGGCTATACAGATGGACTCCAGTGTTAGGCAATACAGATGGACTCCAGTGTTAGGGCAATACAGATGGAGTCCAGTGTTAGGTCAATACAGATGGACTCCAGTGTTAGGGCAATACAGATGGACTCCAGTGTTAGGGCAATACAGATGGACTCCAGTGTTAGGGCAATACAGATGGAGTCCAGTGTTAGGGCAATACAGATGGACTCCAGTGTTAGGGCAATACAGATGGACTCCAGTGTTAGGGCAATACAGACTTTTCCCTTTCAGACTGAACCCCACCAACCCCTGTGTGAGTCCTATGCAGTCATCGGTTAGTCTTATAATGGGAGAATGTCCACCTTCTGGGTGTGCTTCCAGTGTTAATCATTGGGGTTTGAGGAGTGAATGCATCGCTTTAGTGACCTGATCACTCCTCCACTCTTCTTTCTGCGCCGCCCACTCTCACGGGACGACGACTTACGAGACAGCACCGGTGTCCCCTCCTCCTCTGTCCCTTCTCCCTCCTCCTCTCCTCTCTTTACCTCTCCTTCTCTCTCTACCGCTCCTCGCTTTTTATCTCCCTCTCTGTCTCCCTCTCCTTTAGTGTCAGTCTCCGTCTCTATAGCAGCAGTCGCCATGCTATTAATCGATAAGGGTGTGACAAGGGTTGCCATTGGGGAAGTTGCCATGAAACTGGCCTTTCTTTTGTTTGTGACAGGGGTTGACGTGGTAGCGGTTTCCATGGAAGCGGTCTTGAGCTTGGTTGTCATAACAGGGGTTGACGTGGTAGTGGTTTCCATGGGAGGGTTCTGGTTTTAGACATGCTCTTAACCCTTGACTTGGGTTTGGTCTTGGAAGTGGTTTCTGTGTTTGTGCTGTCTGTCCTGGTCAGGAGTTGTAGGTGTTTCTGGAAGACACAAGAAGATTAGATTAAAGACATTTTTTTAACATATAGAAACCATCACCTGAATAGTCGAACTACACACACACACACACACACACACACACACACACACACACACACACACACACACACACACACACACACACACACACACACACACACACACACACACACACACACACACATCTGTAGGGATGGAAACCACACAGGGTTAACACACACACACACACACACACACACCTGTAAGGCTGAGCTGAGCACCTCTGGGTCCAGGGAGGCTCCATAAACATCCCAGGTCAGTCCATCTTCATCCCACTGCACCTGTTTCATACTACTCCTCCTCTTGCTGTGATCCCTCTCTCCACTCCTCCTCCTCTCCTCCTCCTGTACCACCACCTTCAGACAGGACCTCCTCCTCCCCATCTCCCCCAGCGGGGGAGAGCTGCTCTCCTCCCACTTCACCTCCTCCTCACTCTCCTTTCCAGGGCTGTCCAGACAGAACATACTGGAAGAAGGCAACATCAGGTTGGAGTGGGAGCCAAGCGATGACCTCAGGTTCAACTTTGACCCTGGAGGGGACCCCAAGATTGACTGTGAACCTAGATAAGAGTTGTAGCCAATGTAGGAGTGGGACCGAGGGGGGGACCCCAGATTACTGTCCGACCCATGATCCTTTATGGAGCTCTGGAAGGACTTTGACCTAAAGTTGAACTTTGACCCTAGAGGTGACCCCGCTTGCACCCCTACCTCAACCAGCTCCCTCTGTGATGTCATCGTCCCCTGATCCTTGAACCCTGACCCCTGGGGTGATGACGTCATCAAGTTCATGACCCCTGAGTGGGCAGAGTTATAGCAGCAGCGGTGGCAGGCATCCAATCTCGAGTCACTGATGGAGGAGACTCCAGCCACCGACCTCCGACCTCGGTCAGATGGACAAGTGCACCTCTGTAACCATGACAATGCCAGGTGAGATGGTGGGCTCGGGAAAAACACCCAAGGGTCCATCACCACATCTTGCTGCTGTACAGGGCTGCCCAGGCTAACACCCAGGGGATGTGTGTTGTTGTTAGGACTGAGACTGGGTTTTGCATTCAGGATAGGGAGCTTCTCTCCATAGCATGTCCCCAAACTGGTGCACCCTGGCTGGGGTGGGACCAGCTCATTGTTGCCCCTCTCCACGAGACCTTCCTCACCTTGAGCTCTACAGGAAGGAGAGGGGAAGGGGTAGGGGGAAGAGGAATGCTTGTGGGGGGAACGAGCCTCGTCTGTGTAAGGATTTGGTGGGCATCCTTTATGTGTCAGGGATGAGGCTAGGGGTGATGTTACAGGTAGGGGTGAGGTTACAGGTAGGGGTGAGGTTACAGGTAGGGGTGAGGTTACAGGTAAGATTACAGGTAGGGGTGAGGTTACAGGTAGGGGTGAGGTTACAGGTAGGGGTGAGATTACAGGTGAGGTTACAGGTAGGGGTGAGGTTACAGGTAAGATTACAGGTAGGGGTGAGGTTACAGGTAAGATTACAGGTAGGGGTGAGGTTACAGGTAGGGGTGAGGTTACAGGTAGGGGTGAGATTACAGGTGAGATTACAGGTAGGGGTGAGGTTACAGGTAGGGGTGAGGTTACAGGTAGGGGTGAGATTACAGGTGTTACAGGTAGGGTGAGGTAGGAGTGAGGTTACAAGTAGGGGTGAGGGTAGAAGTGAGGTTACAGGTAGGGGTGAGGGTAGAGGTGAGGGTAGGGGTGAGGTTACAGGGGGTGAGGTTACAGGTGAGGGCAGGGGTGAGGTTACAGGTGAAGGTATGGGTGAGGTTACAGGTAGGGGTGAGGGTAGAGGTGAGGTTACAGGTGAGGGTAGGGGTGAGGTTACAGGTGAGGGTAGGGGTGAGGTTACAGGTAGGGGTGAGGTTACAGGTGAGGTAGGGGTGAGGTTACAGGTGAGGGTAGGGGTGAGGTTACAGGTGAGGGTAGGGGTGAGGTTACAGGTGAGGGTAGGGGTGAGGTTATGGGTAGGGGTAGGGGTGAGGTAACGGGTAGGGGTGAGGTTACGGGTAGGGATGAGGTTAAAGGTAGGGGTGAGGACACAGGTGAGGGTGTGTGTGTCTGATGGGGTGTGTCTACAGTTAGGTGTGATGATATGTATTGTAGGGGGTGGCATGATTGTAGTGTTGTGTCGTGTGTGGGTGTGTTTAGGGGTGAGGTTACAGTTAAGGGTGAGGAAGACTGAGACTCTGACGCCAGTTTGGAGCAGCGAGTGAAGTATGGGACGCAGGGGCTCTCCTCAGTTATAATCCAGGGGCGGGAGGCCCCTCCCTTCCACATGACTGTCTCTGGCGTGCTGCCACCACTACACACAATGCCACTACACACACTCCAACTCTCCACACGCTCGTTGCCAAGGGGAGATCCGTGCCTGTGTATGTTTTGAGACGTGTGTGAGGGTGTGTGTTGTCTGTATGGCTGCTGCTGTGTGAGCTTTGGTGTTTGTGTGTTTGGGTAGGAGTGTGTGTTATGGCTGGCGCTACGTCTCAGCTCCAGTTTTGCCCAGGCCGGGTCTAGCAGATGCTGGTGTCCGGTTGCCATGACTATGTCCATGGAGCTCTTGGAGAGAGAGTAGATGGGCGAGCGTTCTTCCTCTTCTTCTCCCCCTTCATTTCTCTTTTTCCTGAATCCACCTGTTGACCCAAAATGGCAGCTGGCAGGGGGGAAGTGGTCCGATGACGGACGCCAGCGCCTCGCCATGGCAACAACACTGACAAATAGAAAGAAAGGATCAATCAATGCGTCTTCCAGCCTGGTTTGTTCTACTCAGATGAATTCTTTCTTTAATTTCTTTCCCTCTACTCCCTGTCTTTCTCTTCTTTCATAAACCCTTCCTGTCAGATGCTCCCTGACTCTTCTCTTACTCTCTCGTAACACACACACACACACACACACACACACACACACACACACACACACACACACACACACACACACACACACACACACACACAGACAGACACAGACAGATTAACTTCCGGTAATAAGATCACAGGGTCTAGATTATTAGATTATTTAGTCAAACGTAGGATTGGGTTGAGTTAAGAGATCATTTAGCCCTAACAGGTGGCCACTTCCTCTGCCTTCTGTCTCTCTCTCTTCCTCTCTCTCCCTTCATTGTCTTTTCCCTGGGGAACAGCCTTTTTGTGTTTTCGCTGGTGACTCGCCGCTGTGTTTTTGGTTGTAGTTGTGCCAAGTTGTGTCAAGTTGGCTGGGTGTCCTTGGGTGGTGGACCATTCTTGATACACACTGGAAACGGTTGAGCATGAAAAACACAGCAGCGTTGCAGTTCTTGACACACTCAAACCAGTGCGCCTGGCACCTACTACCCCGTTCAGAGGCACTTCAATATTTTTTCCTTGCCCATATTCACTAGTGATGGGGAAACAAAGCTCCCTGAACCGTTAAGGCTTTCCAACCAATTGTGTTGAAAATAGATTCATTACTCGATACTGATCAACACAGTGTACGCTAGTGACACCTGCTGGTCAAAATAATTTAGAGCAGCCAAATTATTATAGATGATACCCCATAGCAAGTGCGCAGAGTAGCATTTTTGTCTTTGACCCGAAACCAATACCAAAGCAATCAGGTGGTTTTTCAGGCGAAACAAGGCTTTGGATATTATGCCACAAAAATATAAATAACGTACATTTTTCTAAACCAATCCCATCTGTAGTTGGATTTATTACACCCGTTACTGAAATGGTTGTTCCAGTTTAGGTAGTCTCATTCATGTACCTTTCTAACTGTGACCGCCATTCTAAATGCAGATTATGGAAATCCACTTTAGGATTTAAATTGTAATTATACATCACTTTGCCAGTTTGTGACTTGATGTTGGGTTTTCTTTAGCTTATGCTGGTCTCCAGTGTCCAAAACACAGTGAAGGCTGGTCACCAGCAAAAACACAACGAAGGCTGGTCACCAGCAAAAACACAACGAAGGCTGGTCACCAGCAAAAACACAACGAAGGCTGGTCACCAGCAAAAACACAAGGAAGGCTGGTCACCAGCAAAAACACAAGGAAGGCTGGTCACCAGCAAAAACACAACGAAGGCTGGTACCACCAGACCCTCATCCAAAACAGATCCAGAGTTGAGGCTTTTCCCACAGCAAAATGTCTGCACACTAATAAAGCAGCTGGTCACCAGCAAAAACAACCAAGAAACGAAGGCTGGTCACCAGAAAATCAATGTGTAATGTGAGCACCACGTCCTGGGGCTGGTCACCAGCAAAAACACAAGGAAGGCTGGTCTGCCAGCTAGACCATGCTGGTCAGATCAGCTTTACCACCTAGACCCTCATATCCAACTAACAGATCCAGAGTTGAGTTTTAGAATAAGATGGGGAAATTGAGCACCCACTGGGGTTGAATAATAATGTCTGCACACTAATAAAGCAGCTCACTGTTTGCATTTTTGATAAACACATGACAACTGGGGTTGAGGATAAACAGAATAAGATGGGGAAAGTGATCAACGTCCTGGGGTTAGAAAATCAATGTGTAATGTGAGCACCCACGTCCTGGGGTTGAGGATAAACAGAATGAAATGGGGAAATGTGAGCACCCACGTCCTGGGGTTGAGGATAAACAGAATGAAATGGGGAAATGTGAGCACGTCTAAGTTAAGATTTTAGAAGTTGTATAGTGTATGCCCAGCATTAAACAATGCTAGTCAGACCACCTTGAACAGCATCCAACAAGCACTGACCAGCATGGACCAGCAGAAGAGGAGAATAACAATAGGCTCATGGAAAACAATTCAACTAAGTTTAGCTCTCTGGATCCTATAATTGAGTTAGCGATGAGTTGAAAAAATACAAAGCAACATGACCACGCCAACTGAGTGTTTGTCCTGTGTCCTGTGTCTGTGACAGACAGTGTGTTTGTGGGTGTATTAAACCTTCCAGATAGCTGAGAAGCTTTCAAAAACCCAGTCAAACTGCCTGCTATTAGAGAGAAAAACACACACACAACACACATCCAAATTTGTCTTCAATCAAACCCACACATCCCCTCTGTCTCCTGTCTCTCTCGCACAAACTGACCTCTCCTTACAAATGCTTTAGGCCAGTTTCACACACACAGATTAAACCTACCTACCCTTGCTTGGTTCACTATTTATTTTAAAATAAGTTGACATTTAAAAACTTTGTTTGATTTACAACTGCACAGGACCAAGAAAAGATATACTTTGTAATTGAAATTAAGATGTTTCACTTCAAATTAAAAACCTTTCAAACTAAATTATAAAAAATTCAAATAAATTTTGTTGGAAGCACTTATTGTCCTTTACTCTGTAATGTATCTCACCTGTGGTGCCTTTCAGGTGCCTACAGGGTAAAACATCGCCATTCAACCAGTTTTGAAAGAAAAAACGGAACATTCTGCTCAATTTAACTTGGCAAGTCAGTGAAGAACAAATTCTTATTTACAATGACGGCCTAACCCGGACGACGCTGGGCCAATTGTGCGCCGCCCTATGGGACTCCCAATCACGGCTTGTTGTGGTATAGCCTAGAATTGAACCAGGGTCTGTAGTAACGCCTCTAGCACTGAGATGCAGTGCCTTAGACCGCTGCGCCACTCAGGAACCATTGCATTTTAAAATACAACGGTGTCAAAATATTTGACCGCAACTATATTCCTAGACTAAGATACTTTCAATGGAGAGTCAATATTGAGCGGCCATCTAGTCCAGGAGTATGTTTCATCAACCTGGACTCACGAACACTCACTCTTTCCCAACCATGGGATATACTCTATAGTGTCTTACCTTTATGAGTCCTGTTGTACTCTACTGCTCTTCTCCTCCACACCTGACTCGACCTGCTTCGTACTGCTCCTCCTCTTATACACCTCTCCTCCACACCTGACTCTACCTGCTTCGTACTGCTCCTCCTCTTATACACCTCTCCTCCACACCTGACTCTACCTGCTTCGTACTGCTCCTCCTCTTATACACCTCTCCTCCACACCTGACTCTACCTGCTTCGTACTGCTCCTCCTCTTATACACCTTTCCTTCATTCCCTTCTTTCCTCTCTCACACATTCTATCACTTCCTCTCTTCTGTCTCGCTCTCTAACTCTCTCTCTGAGCCCAAGATGAGCAGCAGGTGGCCGTGTGTGACTTAGAGCTATAGCATTAGCATTACCCCTATGGATTAGCATCTTGTCATCTCATTAGCTGCAGCTCTGCTCTCTCAGACTGACCAAATCCCTGAGCTGTGTGTGTGTGTGTGTGTGTGTGTGTGTGTGTGTGTGTGTGTGTGTGTGTGTGTGTGTGTGTGTGTGTGTGTGTGTGTGTGTGTGTGTGTGTGTGTGTGTGTGTGTGTGTGTGTGTGTGTGTGTGTGTAACAATTATTGCTCAGATGGAAAATCAACATTTTTCCCGATGGCCCAATAAAAATAACATGAATGATGTTTGTCTGTGTTGATTTACACGGCCCAGATTAAGCGTACTCCTGGACTGGCACGCTCAATGTTGAATCTCCATTGAAAGTATTTTTAGTCTGAGAATAGAGTTGAGGTCTGATATATTGGCACCCTTGCGTTTTATAATAGACTGCAATTGAGCAGAATGTTCCGTTTTTTCTTTCAAAACTGGTTGAATGGCGATGTTTTACCCTGTAGGCACCTGAAAGGCACCACAGGTGAGATACATTACAGAGTAAAGAACAATAAGTGCTTCCAATGAAATTCATTTGAATTTTTTATCATTTAGTCCAGGACTTAACATATTCCACA
This sequence comes from Oncorhynchus masou masou, assembly GCF_036934945.1. Lineage (NCBI taxonomy): Eukaryota > Metazoa > Chordata > Actinopteri > Salmoniformes > Salmonidae > Oncorhynchus > Oncorhynchus masou. Next base: position 67,037,252 of record NC_088229.1, on the reverse strand, counting down.
CAGTCGTGTAGAGGGCAACTACAACGCCTCTTCCCCCTCAGGAGTCTTGGCATGAGCCCTCAGGTCAGGTCCTCAAAACGTTGCACCATCGAGAGCATCTTGATTGGCTGTATCACCACTTGGTATGGTAAATGCACCACCCTCGATTGCTCCAGAGGGTGGTGCGGGCAGCCCAGTACGTCACTGGGGCCAAGCTCCCTGCCATTCAGGACCTCCATATCATGCGGTGTCAGAGGAAGGCCTGAAAAATCGCCAAAGAATCCAGCCACTCAAGCCATAGACTGTTCACTTTGCTACCATCTGGCAAAAGGTACGGAAGGGAGCATCTGCTCTCAGAACAACAGGCTCCAAGACAGCTTCTACCACCAAGCCATAATACTGCTAAATAGTTCATTAATGGTTACACAGTCTATCTGCACTGACCCTACCCACTAGGCACAGACAGGTTGAATCAATGTTGTTTCTATGTCATTTCAATGAAAGTACACACTCACAAGATGATATATTCAATACATACTAGACACACACACACACACTACAATGGCAATCTCACACAAAACCCACACACGTACACTACATACGTATACCAACACAACACACACACACACACTTTTACACTCATCACATGCTGCTGCTACTCCGTTCTTTATTTTACTCTTATTATAATCTATCCTGATGCCTAGTCACTTTACCCTGCCTTCATAGACATATCTACCTCAAATACCTTGTACCTCTGCACTTTGATCTAGTACTGGTACTCCCTGTATATACCACCACATTGATCTGGTACTGGTACTCCCTGTATATAACTCCACATTGATCTGGTACTCCCTGTATATAGCTCCACATTGATCTGGTATTTCCTGTATATAGTTCCACATTGATCTGGTACTGGTACTCCCTGTATATAGCTCCACATTGATCTGGTATTCCCTGTATATAGTTCGACATTGATCTGGTACTGGTACTCCCTGTATATAGCTCCACATTGATCTGGTACTGGTACTCCCTGTATATAGCTCCACATTGATCTGGTACTGGTACTCTCTGTATATCTGTCTCTCACTGTTGCCGCCTGTTATAGACCCCCTGTATAGGCTCCCAGCACTGCCCTGGACACCATATGTGAACTGATTGCCCCCCATCTATCTTCAGAGTTCGTTCTGTTAGGTGACCTAAACTGGGATATGCTTAACACCCCAGCAGTGCTACAACCTAAGCTAGATGCCTTCAATCTCACACAAATTATCAAGGAAACCACCAGGTACAACCCTAAATCTGTAAACATGGGATATATATTATCCAGACCAACTTGCCCTCCAAATATACCTCTGCTGTTTTCAATCAGGATCTCAGCGATCACTGCCTCATTGTCTGCATCTGCTATGATATCCGCGGTCAAACGACCCCCCTCATCACTGTCAAACGCTCCCTAAAACACTTCTGTGAGCAGGCCTTTCTAATCGACCTCGCCCGGGTATCCTTGAAGGATATTGACCTCATCCCGTCAGTCGAGGATGCCTGGTCATTGATTAAAAGTAATTTCCTCACCATCTTAAATAACTATGCCCCTTTCAAAAAATGTAGAACTAAGAACAGATATAGCCCTTGGTTCACTCCAGACCTGACTGCCCTTGACCAGCACAAAAACATCCTGTGGCGGACTGCATTAGCATCGAATAGTCCCTGCGATATGCAACTGTTCAGGGAAGTCAGGAACCAATACACAGTCAGTCAGGAAAGCAAAGGCTAGCTTTTGCATTTCTCTACGGCTGGCCATGCTTTCCTCCTGGCTACCCCAACCCCAGCCAACAGCTCCGCACCCCCGGCAGCTACTTGCCCGAGCCTCCCCAGCTTCTCCTTCACCCAAATCCAGATCGCAGATGTTCTGAAAGAGTTGCAAAACCTGGACCCGTACAAATCAGCTGGGCTAGACAATCTGGACCATCTCTTTCTGAAATGATCCACCGCCAATGTTGCAACCCCTATTACCAGTCTGTTCAACCTCTCTTTCCTATCGTCCGAAATCCCTAAAGATTGGAAAGCTGCCACGTTCATCCCCCTCTTCAAAGGGGGTGACACTCGAGACCAAAACTGTTACAGACCTATATCCATCCTGCCCTGCCTTTCTAAAGTCTTTGAAAGCCAAGTTAATAAACAGATCACTGACCATTTCGAATCCCACCGTACCTTCTCCGCTATGCAATCCGGTTTCCGAGCTGGTCATGGGTGCACCTCAGCCACGCTCAAGGTACTAAACGATATCATAACCGCCATCGATAAAAGACAGTACTGTGCAGCCGTCTTCATCGACCTGGCCAAGGCTTTCGACTCTGTCAATCATCGTATTCTTATCGGCAGACTCAATAGCCTTGGTTTCTCAAATGACTGGTCAAAGTTGGCACACACACACAAACAATGATATACTAAATAAAACAATGAGAAAGGTGACATGGCCATACTAATATATAATGAGCCTTTGGCTGATCAGTGGGCAACAGCCGGCCTCCCGACCAAGATGGGCCGGAAAATTTTTTCTGATAGGCTGAGCTGAGGTCACTCAAAGACTCATTCAATGTCAAATGCGACATCAGCAAAGAGACCTGCTCCGACTCTCTCATCAGTTAGACAGACAACATCATGGATAGTAAAAAAAAAAAATTAAACAGAAAGGTAGCCTATACAGTGCCTTGCAAAGGTATTCACCCCCCTTGGCATTTTCCCTATTTTGTTGATTTACAACCTGTAATTTAAATGGATTTTTATTTGGATTTCATGTAATGGACATACACAAAATGGTAACATTTTTTTTTAATTAACAGAAAAATGGTGCGTGCATATGTATTCACCCCTTTGCTATGAAGCCGCTAAAAACGATCTGCAGCCACCAATTACCTTCAGAAGTCACATAATTAGTTAAATAAAGCATGGTGGTGGCAGCATCATGCTGGGAGGGTGTTTTTCATTAGCAAGGACTGGGAAACTAGTCAGAATTTAAGGAATGATGGATGGAGCTAAATACAGGGAAATTCTTGAGGGAAACCTGTTTCAGTCTTCCAGAAATTTGAGACTGAGGCGGAGGTTCACCTTCCAGCAGGACAATGACCCTAAGCATACTGCTGAAGCAACACTCGAGTGGTTTAAGGGGAAACATTTAAATGTCTTGGAATGGCCTAGTCAAAGCCCAGACCTCAATCTAATTGAGAATCTGTGGTATATCACTTAAAGATTGCTGTACACCAGCGGAACCCATCCAACGTGAAGGAGCTGGAGCAGTTTTGCTTTGAAGAATGGGCAAAAATCCCAGTGGCTCGATGTGCCAAGCTTATAAAGACATACCCCAAGAGACTTGTAGCTGTAATTGCTGCAAAAGGTGGCTCTACAAAGTATTGACTTTGGGGGGTGAATAGTTATGCCCGCTCAAGATTTCAGTTTTTTTTTGTCTAATTTCTTGTTTGTTTCACAATAAAACTTATTTTGCATCTTCAAAGTGGTAGGCATGTTGTGTAAGTCAAATGATACAACCCCCCCCCTCCCCCAAAATACATTTTAATTCCAGGTTGTAAGGCAACAAAATAGGAAAAATGCTAAGGGGGATGAATAATTTCAGAAGCCACTGTACATGTAGAAAGAGCACATTCTACATTGTGACCTCACTCAAAACGTCTTATTTTTGGGGTGGCTAAAATCATTATTTGGTCAAACAGAAGTGCATTATCCTCATGATTCCTGTAATGAAAGTGTCTGCCCTGCTCCTGTGCCCTTGCTGGGCCCTGCTGATGTGATGAGCAAGCCTCTCTCCCTCTACCCCCATAGCTCTCCTCTACCCCCATAGCTCTCCTCTACCCCCATAGCTCTCCTCTACCCCCATAGCTCTCCTCTACCCCCATAGCTCTCCTCTACCCCCATAGCTCTCTACCCCCATAGCTCTCCTCTACCCCCATAGCTCTCCTCTACCCCCATAGCTCTCCTCTACCCCCATAGCTCTCCTCTACCCCCATAGCTCTCCTCTACCCGCATAGCTCTCCTCTACCCGCATAGCTCTCCTCTACCCCCATAGCTCTCCTCTACCCCCATAGCTCTCCTCTACCCCCATAGCTCTCCTCTACCCCCATAGCTCTCCTCTACCCCCATAGCTCTCATCTACCCCCCCCCACCCCCATAGCTCTCTCTACCCCCATAGCTCTCCTCTACCCCCATAGCTCTCATCTACCCCCATAGCTCTCATCTACCCCCATAGCTCTCATCTACCCCCATAGCTCTCCTCTACCCCCATAGCTCTCCTCTACCCCCATAGCTCTCCTCTACCCCCATAGCTCTCCTCTACCCCCATAGCTCTCCTCTACCCCCATAGCTCTCCTCTACCCCCATAGCTCTCCTCTACCCCCATAGCTCTCCTCTACCCCCATAGCTCTCCTCTACCCCATAGCTCTCCTCTACCCCCATAGCTCTCCTCTACCCCCATAGCTCTCCTCTACCCCCATAGCTCCTCTACCCCATAGCTCCCCCTACCCCCATAGCTCTCCTCTACCCCCATAGCTCTCCTCTACCCCCATAGCTCTCCTCTACCCCCATAGCTCTCCTCTACCCCCATAGCTCTCCTCTACCCCCATAGCTCTCCTCTACCCCCATAGCTCTCCTCTACCCCCATAGCTCTCCTCTACCCCCATAGCTCTCCTCTACCCCCATAGCTCTCCTCTACCCCCATAGCTCTCCTCTACCCCCATAGCTCTCCTCTACCCCCATAGCTCTCCTCTACCCCCATAGCTCTCCTCTACCCCCATAGCTCTCCTCTACCCCCATAGCTCTCCTCTACCCCCATAGCTCTCCTCTACCCCCATAGCTCTCCTCTACCCCCATAGCTCTCCTCTACCCCTATAGCTCTCCTCTACCCCTATAGCTCTCCTCTACCCCCATAGCTCTCCTCTACCCCCATAGCTCTCCTCTACCCCCATAGCTCTCCTCTACCCCTATAGCTATCCTCTACCCCCATAGCTCTCCTCTACCCCCATAGCTCTCCTCTACCCCTATAGCTCTCCTCTACCCCCATAGCTCTCCTCTACCCCTATAACATCTCCAAAATGTCATTACCCCCATAGCTCTCCTCTACTCCTCTGTCCTTGAAGAAGAGATGAGGGTCTCAGCTTTCTGTAGGTATAATTTGTATTTCTCAATATTCAGCTGAATAGCAACTATTTTATATTTGATATGGCCTTGAGATATGGAGTTGTGCGCGTGAAATGTGGACTGGCCATTGCCAGGGCATAGCCCTAAAGGCCACATGACTACTGGCAGTGGGTATTATATTTAAAGTTAGCAATGGGTTTTGAGTTTCCACTTCCTCAGGTGTTGAACCCCACATGAATTAGCCTAAGATATTAGTTAGTGCACATAAAGATGTATGCAATTCATCTCTATAGAAGAAAAAAACATCTGGAAATTCTGGAGTTCTATTTTGACTAGGATGACCAGACGTCCCTGATTAGCCTTCATTAGGAAAAAACAACTCTGCTGTTGCTTTTAAGCCAGTATTTCAACAATCAAACGTTGTATCCAATGAGATTTGGCATGTAAAAATCGATCCCTGTACCAAACTCGTTTGCTTGTGTGGTGATCAGTAATAGAATACAAACCATCGCATGAACCACAATGCCCATGGCCAGAAAGTTCATCCAACAGCATAGGCTACCAAACTTGGGTGATCGTAAAATTACTAGATAGACAATTTTTTCTACCCGGTTTTAATTCCCAGAATATGGTCACCTTAATTTGGACAGTAAAATATAGCAACTATTGTCTACACATCAACCCAAAATGCATGACTATCATTGGATTCGGTTGCACGTCAAAATATCCTGCTTGGACGTGTTAGATGAAACAACTTCTGAATGACTTTATAAGATGTTGAGCCAACTCACGATATGGGTCCAACAAATCATGGGCTGCTGCCACCAACTGTACCGGTGATAATGAGTTTGCGGCGTGTGCAGTGATGTGGTCTGGTGTGGATAACATTCTAGGGCCGAATTGTCCCAGTCGTCCCCTGGAGTGGCTACAGGTTATGTGAGGTTACACCTGCCTTGCACCTGTTATGAAAAATATTCCTATCAGAAGAAAAACAAAAAAAACATTAAGTCCACTGTTTAAGGGACTTTCGTTTATAATGTCATTGTTTTATCAAGGCATATCAAGGTAATTCTCTTATAAATCAACTTCTGTTAGGTCAAATCGGTCAGCCATATTGGCACTCCCTAGTAGGAACAGTCCTCCATTGGAATGAATGGCATTCTATAGTATTTTAATTAAATGTTTCAAGGACAAAATTAAATATATTTAAGTGTTTTTTGTTGTTGTTGTAGTAGTCACCGTGACATTAGTACTCTAAAAACAATTGTATGTATTTTTTTATTGTACTGTTTTGCTCATATAATATAATTTAAAAGTCTGCGTTAAGGTGTCTGTAATATAATAAACATGTCAAAAATGAATGTAGACATTAATAAATGTAATTCTATAGCTTCCTTTTATAGCAACAGTACAGCCATCAGTGGAGGCTGGTGGGACGAGTTATAGGAGGACAGTCTCATGGTAACGGCTGAAATGGATTTAATGGAACAGAATCAAACGCGTTGTTTTCATATGTTTGATGTGTTTGATACTGTTCCATTAATTCCATTCCAGCCTTTAGAATGAGCCCGTCCTTCTATAACTCCTCCAACCAGCCTCCACTGACATCAATCCAAGATGGCATAGCAGTCTTGACGTGTCTTTGTCTTGTCCCGTGTTAATTAGTCTGTAAATAGTCTGTTTTCGTTCTTTTTCGTGTATATTTTAAATCTCACTTTCCATCTACGAACTAAACATACAGTCGTGGCCAAAAGTTTTGAGAATGACACAAATATTAATTTCCACAAAGTTTGCTGCTTCAGTGTCTTTAGATATTTTTGTCAGATGTTACTATGGATTACTGAAGTATAATTTCAAGCATTTCATAAGTGTCAAAGGCTTTTATTGGCAATTACATGAAGTTGATGCAAAGAGTCAATATTTGCAGTGTTGACCCTTCTTTTTCAAGACCTCTGCAATCCGCCCTGACATGCTGTCAATTAACTTCTGGGCCACACTGATGGCAGCCCGTTCTTGCATAATCAATGCTTGGAGTTTGTCAGAATTTGTGGGGTTTTGTTTGGGATTAAGGTCTGGGGAGTTTCCTGGCCATGGACCCAAAATATCAATGTTTTGTTCCCCGAGCCACTTAGTTATCACTTTTTCATTATGGCAAGGAGCTCCATCATGCTGGAAAAGGCATTATTCATCTCCAAACTGTTCCTGGATGTTTGGGAGAAGTTGCTCTCAGAGGATGTGTTGGTACCATTCTTTATTCATGGCTGTATTAGGCAAAATTTTGAGTGAGCCCACTCCCTTGGCTGAGAAGCAACCCCACACATGAATGGTCTCAGGATGCTTTACTGTTGGCATGACACAGGACTGATGGTAGCGCTCACCTTGTCTTCTCCGGACAAGCTTTTTGTCCGGATGCCCCAAACAATCGGAAAGGGGATTCAGAGAAAATGACTTTACCCCAGTACTCAGCAGTCCAATCCCTGTACCTTTTGCAGAATATCAGTCTGTCCCTGATGTTTTTCCTGGAGAGAAGTGGCTTCTTTGCTGCCCTTCTTGACACCAGGCCATCCTCCAAAAGTCTTCGCCTCACTGTGCTTGCAGATGCACTCGCACCTGCCTGCTGCCATTCCTGAGCAAGCTCTGTACTGGTGGTGCCCTGATCCCACAGCTGAATCAACTTTAGGAGACGTCTTGGCGCTTGCTGGACCTTCTTAGGCGCCCTGAAGCCTTCTTCCCAATTATTGAACCACTCTCCTTGAAGTTCTTGATGATCCGATAAATGGTTGATTTAGGTGCAATCTTACTGGCAGCAATATCTAGCCAGCTTTGGCTCGGGACATTTACCTGCCAGTCTGCACAGCGCAAAATCAACCCCGAGCACAACGTACTGCTTTTCTCCACCGCTTCACCGGATTCCAGCCGCAAGCTCTGGACCATTACACCGGATCGTCGCAGCTAGCTAGCTGAAACCGAGTGGCTACTGTTGGCTAACGCCTCTGTCCCGAAGAAAGCACCAGTTATCCTTGAGCTAGCCTCGACCTAAGCCCATCTCCCGACCAGCCGATGGAGTATACCAGCTAATTATTGGGCTACAATGCCAATTAGCCTGGACCCTTTATTGTCGACACGGAGCGCCGCCGATCCAACACGACTGGTCTGCCAACGTAATCATCCGATGTGGTTTCAACAGGCTTTTCCGTTGCCATGTCCCCGAAGAACCATCTGCTAGCCCCTGCCAGCTAGCTTTCTGATTGCCGTGTCTCCCGCTCGCCTAGTGTAGTAGCGACTACCGAATGGCTCCGACTCACCTATTGTTGCTCATCGGACCCTAAGATCACTCGGCTACACAGCTGATGCCTGCTGATCTGTTCAATAACACTGTACCTCATTTTGTTTATCTGTCAGCCCAGCCTCAAACTCAGGTCCTGTATGTACCTAACTGACCCTCTCTGCCCATTCATCGCCATTTACCCGTTGTCTTAGCTCTCCCGACAAACACCCATGATTGCTTTATGCCTATCTCTAATGTCTATATGTCATGTCTACTGCTGTTTCGGTTAGTTAATATTGTTTTATTTCACTGTAGAGCACCCCAGTCCCGATCAACATGCCTTAGATAGCTCTTTTGTCCCAGCCCCCACACATGCGGAGACCTCACCTGGCTTAACTGGTGCCCCCAGAGACGCAACCTCTCCCATCGTCACTCAATGCCTAGGTTTACCTTCACTGTACTCACATCCTACCTTACCCTTGTCTGTATATTATGCCCTGAATCTATTCTACCACACCCAGAACTCTGCTCCTTTTATTCTCTGTTCCCAATGCAGGAGACGACCAGTTCTTATATCCTTTAGCCATACCCTTATCCTACTCCTCTGTTCCTCTGGTAATGTAGAGGTTAACCCAAGCCCTGTAGCCCCCCAGTTCTACACCTATTCCCCAAGCGCTCTCATTTGTTGACTTCTGTAACCGCAAAAGTCTTGGTTTCATGCATGTTAACATCAGAAGCCTCCTCCCTAAGTTTATTTTATTCACTGCTTTAGCACAGTCCGCCAACCCTGATGTCCTCGCCTTGTCTGAATCCTGGCTTAGGAAGGCCACCAAAAATTCTGAAATCTCCATCCCCAGCTACAACAATTTCCGTCAAGATAGAACTGCCAAGGGGGGCGGAGTTGCAAACTACTGCAGAGATAGCCTGCAGAGTTCTGTCTTACTATCCAGGTCTGTACCCAAACACTTCGAGCTTCTACTTTTAAAAATCCACCTTTCCAGAAATAAGTCTGTCACTATTTACACTTGTTATTGACCCCCCTCAGCCCCTAGCTGTGCCCTGGACACTATATGTGAATTGATTGCCCCCCATCTATCTTCATATTGTTAGGTGACCTAAACTGGGATATGCTTAACACCCCAGCTGTCCTACAATCTAAGCTAGATGGCCTCAATCTCACACAAATTATCAAGGACTCTACCAGGTACAACCCTACATCTGTAAACATGGGCACCCTCATAGATATCATCCTGACTAGCTAGCCATTTCACATTGGTTACATACACAGCACATCTGTAAATAGCCCCCCCAACTACCGCATCCCCATATTATTTTTTTTGCTCTTTTTCACCCCAGTATCTCTACTTTCACATCATCATCTGCACATCAATCACTCCAGTGTTATTGACTGTACATTTGTCTATCCCATGTGTAACTCTGTGTTGTTTTTGTCGCACTGCTTTGTTTTATCTTGGCCAGGTTGCAGTTGTAAATGAGAACTAGTTCTCAACTGGCCTACCTGGTTAAATAAAGGTGAAATAAAAATAAAAATAAATAAAATGTCATCATCATTACTTAAATTAAAAACTAAACAATTGTCAGTTTTATAAATACAATTTTACAATTATTTGTGTGAAACTAAATGTGAAATACGACTCAGACTCATCCAAACTCTAGCGGTATGTAGGGTAGTTTCATGGCAAGAAACGGAAGTTAAAAAAACACAGCTCATTCAAAATCCTCTAACCTAACAGCAGAGCACATTCGACACACCCCACACCCAGATAAAACAATGAGACAGATATTTCACCGGATGTATAAATGTGTAACATCCGTTTGGCAAATTTACTAATCGACGAAAAATGTGATCTCAATAGTTTTCTGTTCCCAAAACTAAAATATGCTACGAACAGAGTGAACTAAGTTTTGTAGACTTTACCCTTTGCCAATTTTTTAAAATGGCATTGTTTAGGAGTGCAAAGGCGAATTGAGTTATTGAAAACGCGCACTTCACAGTTGGCGTTTCCCAACGGAAATATGCAAATATTACAGGCACAAAAGCCGTATAGCGCTGCAAAGGTGACCCTATACTAGTCTCATCATTCTACGACAAACACACATCTATGTATGTCTAATTGAGTTAAAACAAAACTTGTCTGACAATTTAAAGATTTGAAACCACTGTGTTCATCACGAGGGACAAACATTATGTTAGATGACAGCAAAGGTATGTTCACAGGGGGTGTCGTCACTAGTTACCACAGTCACAAAGTCAAAGTCCCCGCCTATCTACAATTTCTCTTCTTAAAAGGTAACTTTAAACCTTAACCTTAACTACACTGCTAACCTTATATCTACCCCTAACCTTAAATTATGACCAAAAAAGCACATTTTTGTCTTCATATTTTTTTTACGATATAGCCAATTCTGCCTTTGTGGCTGTGCTATCTAGTGGACACCCAAGGGGAGAGACAACGAATTTGATTATTGCACCAGGAAGGAAATGAGTTAGATTTTCCCTGACCATTAAATATAAAAATTCATAACAGTAATAATTCAGCTGAAATCTTACAGCATGTTGGTGGTAAAATTGTGAGAATATGTAGATTATCTAAAAACGTGTTAAGCCCTATTTTGTCATTTTTAAATAATAGGTTGTTCATAGCATATGAAATGTGAAAATGAAATCTACAACTTACTATTGTTCATACTATTTACTGTTGAGTGTCACAGTATGAGTCATAAAACCCGGAAATGGTTCAAATTGTTCCATCTGGGATTTTATAACTACTTCAAATAAGGTCTGTTTCGTGTAGGAATACCCTGACATGACGTTTCGATAACCACGCAAATCTCTCTGACAAGGTAACGTTCATCAATAATTAGCATTGCGATTTTTTGAGAGTAAATTGAGGCGAATTTATTGATAACACTCACCATGTCCGAGAGAGAATTACACGGCTATTAAAACGTCATGCCAAGAAAAACCTACACCAGTCTAAGATAGGTTTGTTCATAACATTCATTATACACAATACAATCGGCCACTATACGGACCTAGTAGTGTGTGTGTGTGTGTGGGTAAATCCATTTGAATTTAATCACTTTTTTGACAGCATCACTTTTGATTAAGCAACATTTTTCAAACATGTTTTACCATTTAAGAAGTGGTCAAAAAGGGACATTTTGGACCTGAATGCCAAAACCTTTAAAATATAAAGGTTCTCAAAGTTGACCCATTTGCATACCGCACCATACCATGACACACGTCTTCATCACTGACTGAAAAAGGTAAACAGTTGAGTTTGATATCATTTAAAAGCGTACTAAGCAGGGTTGTCAAACTATTTTAGAATTTCTTAAAAACAAAATAAAGAATTAGATTTGAACCTTTAATGTCAATTTTGAAAAGAAATTGAACTCTGATTTATTTCTGATTGGGTAAGGTACATCCAGAACCCCAACACCCACAGTCATCTCGGTTTCTGTCTGCAGTCCTGATGTATCTATAGTGACTTTCAGAGTCAACCAGTTTGTAGTCCATAAAATGCCATGTTTGTAGTCCGTTCATCTCTAAGGTGTGAATGAGTTCTCCTGTTTGTCATTGATAGAATACCATATTCATAGTCAATGAAAAACGTTTTTAGTTCATAATATGGTGCGTTGTTTGTAAACCATTATATACTGCCATGTTTGTAGTCCATAATATGCTGCCATGTTTGTAGTCCATCCCCCTCTCAAAGGAAGATGTGGAAGATCAGTGACTTGAGGCTCCTACTGTTGGGAATGTTCTGAACGGAGTACTTGATGGCTTTGTAGAACCTAGGACACGTTCCCAGGTGAGAGAGTGGTGAACGTCGCACTGTCCGGCGGTTGTTATGCATTGTCCAGAACCCGATGGAGTAACGGAATAACACCTCGATGCTGACGGTGTGTTGCCCGGGCGACCACTGGGTCAGTCTGACGACTGTAACCATGGAGCCAAAGCCGCAGGAGTGACAAGTCACGCCACGAAACACAGACTCCTCGGGACATAGTGACACGCCTCTCTCCCACGATATACCTCCATCCTCCCCTCCCTCTCCCATGTCACCTAGGTTACACAGGGCCACAAGACACACACCCTCCAGAGCCTGGTTGCTTTTAAAACCCAGCAGGATTCCAACCAGCTTAGGGACCGCCCCCAAACGCAACAACTGCTCCTGTTGACACCCTGAGAGAGAGAGAAATATGTGTAAGAAAGGTTAGGTTAAGGGCTTAGACTTGAAGCGTTAGATATAAGGCTGTGGTTGAGGGTTAGGGGTCAAAGGTTAGCGATGACTCACGGCTCTCGTAGCAGATACGAGCGATAGCGCGACCAGCGTGTATCAGCAGCTCCTGATCCCTGGAGACCAGCACAGACAGCAGAGCAGATGACACCCCTGTCTCCCCACACCTCTCCCTGATCACCGCTGATGGAGAAAAAGCAGTGAATGACAACCATGAGAGGCAGAGAGAGAGAGAGGCAGAGAGAGAGAGAGAGACTTACTTTCTCTGGCCAGTTCTGACACCAGTTTAGCAGTCATTAAAGTAAGCGGTCCTCTCCTCCTAAGGGCTTGAGCCAGAATAGGTAATACACCACTCACTGCCACCTGTTCCGCAGCCCCACGCTCTACACACCACACACACAAAGAGAGATTAAATGCACGGCATCATATTAACAAGCGCAATATACACTCTTTACTGTATTCTCCCTCCAGGCATGCATGTGAATACTGTGTGTGCGTGACTGTGTGAGTGTAACTGATGTGAAATGGCTAGCTAGTTAGCGGGGTTCGTGCTAATAGCGTTTCAATTGGTCACGTCACTCGCTCTGAGATCTTGAAGTAGTTGTTCCCGTTGCTCTGCAAGGGCCGAGGCTTTTGTGGAGCGATGGGTAAGGATGCTTCGAGGGTGGCTGTTGTCGATTGTTGGGGAATAATCAGAATTAGTTGGTAACATAGGTAAGATGTTTTATATTCATCATATGTTTGTAAGTTACTTCTCATCAGAATGTTATTTTTGTATAATACTGTGGCCGGGATTGCAGTCATCTGTTCTCTGTCAGAACTAAGTTACTTGGGCCGCAGAGAAGGGAGAGGTCAAGCGTGTATCTCTTGGCTCCACAATGTCTGTGTGCCAGTCAATGTGTCTCAGTGATCTTGTCAAGGAGGGGTGGATTTGATATATGCCTGTTGATATGAGGATTTGTTTTATGGTTCTGAGTTTGAGAAAAGAACATAGTTTAGGAGACAAAGCTGAACGATAAATTATGGCCAATGCTGTCTGGCTATGTGTGTCTTTGCTATAAAGGATCTCCGTTGCAATGTGTAAGGGACTCTCAGAGAATTCATTGATAGACACTGAATTGATCTGAGAGTCACAGGGTTGTGATGGAGCTCATATAATTAAAGATGGACTTTATGATAACTCTGACTTGTGTTTGGTTTACTCTCATGATTTGGTAAATACAGGAAATTTCCACGACACGATGTGTGCAGAGGTTCCCTGGTTCGAGCCCAGGTAGAAGCGAGGAGAGGGACGGAAGCTAAACTGTTTCATGAATAATGTGTGTGTGCCATGTAAACTCATCCCCTTTTCAGGACCCTGTCTTTCAAAGATAATTTGTAAAAATCCAAATAACTTCACAGATCTTCATTGTAAAAGGGTTTAAACACTGTTTCCCATGCTTGTTCAATGAACCATAAACAATTAATGAACATGCACTTCTGGAACGGTCAGGAGATGCACTGCTGTACTTAATGCAGCTGGTGGCCACACCAGATACGGACTGTTACTTTTGACCCCACCTTTGTTCAGGGACACATTATTCCATTTCTGTTAGTCACATGTCGGTGGAACTTTTTCAGTTTATGTCTCAGTTGTTGAATCTTGTTAAGTTCATACAAATATTTACACATGTTAAGTTTGCTGAAATAAATCTGCAGTTGACAGTGAGAGGACGTTTCTTTTTTTGCTGAGTTTATGTACATTGTGTATGGTTTGTTTACGTGTGTGTGAGTTTAATCCAGGCAGGTTAATCAACCCTGTGACCTTTTCGGCTCTCCCTCCCATTTCGTCTCTTTTCTCCCTCCCTCCCTCTCTCTCCCTCAGACACAAACGGCTTAGCGACTGTTTGTCCAATTGGTCACGCATCCAACTCTCCCGCTCTCAACCCCTTCCTTCCTTCTCTCTCTTGTTCCTCACTTGTTACCACAAATTTCGCTTCTTAAAATGTGATTTTAAACCTAATCTTAACCCTAAACTGAAAAACACACTGCTAAACCTAACCTAAAATAAGACCAAAAAGCTCATTTTGGTGTTCATGAATTTCTACGATATTTGGACTTTGTGGCTGTAGTAACTAATGGAAACCCTCCCTCCCATCCTGTTTAACAATAGCTTGGCTACTGTACATAATATACTTTTGAAGAATAGACAAAATCGAAGTTCTCCCTTGAAGGAAAGGCCACCTTTTTGTGTAATTTTTGGTTTTGTTGGCAGGTAGTGTCCTCTTTGCTGTGGTCAGAGGTGTGTGTGTGTGTGACTCACGTTTTTCCTGTATGACAGTAAGTACTGTTTCCAGGTGAGGTCGGAGTTCATCCTCGATGAGATCAGTACTGACCACAATGGCATCTAATGCATTAGTGAGAGGGTCTGAGAGGATGAGAGAGAGAGATGATTGAATATGAATACTTCCTGTACCAGTTTGCTTGTTACATCTCCCTATAATCATAGTACAGCATTGGTTAATACGTTTGGCTGTGGGCTAAGAGACCTGGGGTCTAGACCCTTCAGTATGAACCCTGGTACAGTAAAATTATGGTGAGCTCTGGCATCATTTTCATCCCACTTCAAGTACCGATTTGAAATGAATAACATTGTACCACATATACATGACAGCGCTATAGACACCACAAGCAAACATGAGTCGGCCTCGTGATGAGGTACCCCTGTCCGCGAACCAAGTCAGCTTCACCTTCAGCCTTCAGTTGGTTTCTCCCATTGGGGACACGGGTTCAGATCCCAGCCTGTGACACATACAACACGTACCCTACAGAGTAGTGTAAACCTAAGTGACTATGTCAGTGTATACTTAAGATATAAGGCACGAGGGTTGTGGCATAAGGCCATTATACCACGGCTAAGGGTCACTCCACTTTTAGTTGTGCAACAGCTAGGCCGTGGTATATTGGCAAAGTACCACAAACCCCCGAGGTGTCACTGGTTACCAACGTAATTTACCAGTAAAACAAATAAACGTTTAGTGATAACCGTGCTATATACCACGCCTGTCAGCAGAGCTCGAACCACCCAGTTTATAATGTACTGATATAGAAGTGTAAGGTACATAGCAACAGCAGCTGTGTCAGGTCGCATAGTAATCCCCTCTCCCGTGGCGCGCTGTACACACTGGTGCCATGCTAGTGTCCATATCAAATGAAGCAATATCCGTGGTGTAATTCTCAATAGTATGTTTAGGTAGGTGTGTGGCTCAGTCCAACATAGACACTACGCTATCTTCACACACCAAAAAAAATGCAATTCTACTCAACACTCACCTTTGGGTACCACTGGCAGTAGTCGCCCGGAGTCACTGGTCGGCCGCAGTCTATCCATGTGTGTGTTGTGGGTGTGTATGCGTGCATATGTGTCAATATAGACTCCCATCCGGCCTTTTTGTTGCAGTTGTTTCTCAAATCGTCTGTCAGCCAGACAATGTTCTCTACACACCTCTGCACTGCCCCTCTCCCCCCTTTTCTTATCCGTATCTCTTCGCCAGCTTTCTGGAACATCTGTCTGTTGCAGTTTCAGACAGTCTTCTCCTTTCGTTCTACCTCGTCTCTCTTCCCCTCTCTATGGTACGCTCAGCAAGCCCCGAATCCATTTATTTCCTTATTGCCTTTTATGTTACATATTCCGTACTCCCGCTCTTTCAGGCGTTTTTCTTTCTCTCCCTCCCTCCCTCCTCCTCTACACTAATACAGAGTAAATCCTAATTCCCTGCAAAGCTGCTCTCCCTCGGTTCCTCCCTCCCTTTCACCCGCTGTGTTGGCAGACAATTCATTACCACAGTAAAAATATCCATATAACCTAGCGGTCATACAGTGACATGGTTCCAATCGTTTTCTACCCTTAATTCTTCTATGGGATTTTAGAAACACTTAAGATTCCTTTTATCAATATACTTTTGTCAATATATTTGCCTGTATTTCATCAAATGAAATGCTGATTAGCTGTTAATGTGGCTATCATAAAGAACTACAAAATGCCATGATGATTTGGACGAGGCTGCCAAATCTCGGCAAAATTAAGAATCTCTGGATTAACTATCTAAAGTTAGCTAAATGTTGTAATCAATAAATTGGCAACATTTCTTTAAATGAACAATTCTGAACTGTCTTGGGTAAGTTCTAAATGGACATAATACCTGTTAGCAAAGGTGTCAGCTAGAGATGACATGAAGGACCTCGCAGGGATTTATAGTCTTGCATGATGTCTACTTTGATGTTAATTAGCACTTTCGAATCAGAGCCGAATATACTGATAAAAGTCAACCTTGTCCAAAAGAGATTTGCATGGTTATCAAAACGACTCGCCAGAGTAAGCCTACATGAAACACAGCCCTTATTCTAGGCGTTTCTAAAATCCCCTTTGGGAAAAACGAATGGTGGAAAAGGGATTGGAACCATTTCCCTGTTTGACTGACAGTTTTATGGGGCTTTATAGGCCCTTGGCTAGTTGGTTGACTTGACCGATTTACATTCGGCTGAATGAGCAAGGTGTTTTGCTAATCCTTGTACGTGAGGATTTCTTACTGGGTAGTTCTTTAGAATGCAGGATGATTTGTAGATCAGTGGTTCTGCACAGCACCTTGCTCAAACCATTTAAAATGTCCTTATTCTTTTGTGTTTTGAAAAAAAAGGTTCAGGCGAATAATACTCTGATCTTTGTCTGATCGCTCCCAACCCATAAGAATCCCCACCCAGTTTACGTTAAAATGGTGGAAACACTCTACGGGCGAATAACTCCCCCCTACTGCAAGCAGTGAGGACAGCAGGAAAAAAGTGATCCATGATCCTGCCTGTCCAGATGGGAGGAAGGTTCATCTCAGGGGTTAAATACTTTTCAGATTTCTGCAGCATCTGTTTATCTAACTTGAGGTTTAGCCTCTATAGTCCAATGTGTGTGTGTTTGATACAGCCAGAGGCTGACTGTTAGTAGCCATAAAACTATCTGGTTGTCTTTAGTTTATAGATATTAAACATTCCACATTTTCTTTAGATGTACATGTGTTCTTTTAGATGAGGTGAACAAGCAATTAACCCTCCCAATTTTACTTTTGCTGTTCTAAAATGGATGTACAGCCTTCGAACAGCTATGATTGAAGCTTAGGCTCGCAGGCAGTTTTTGGCCTAGCATGCTGTTGGATTTCTTGATTTTAAGTGTGTAATAAGCCCAACATTTCTAACCATCAAGAGGATAATCTAGCTAATTAGACAGGCATGTCAGTCTGTTAACGCTTCTTCAAACGCAGAACCAGATTGAAACTAAGACCATCTCAAGCCTGTTGTTACGCACAATAACCTGTTGATGGTTGGAATTAAACACATGCTACATCGGACAAGTCTGAAATTTGGTTGAATGCAGCACGTGTATAACTACAATCAAGTGGGACATTACTGAGTTTCCTAGTTCGGACTAGCACGTGAGCAAAGTCAGAGACATGTTCAAGTCTTGTGTGGGAGCAACGTTTTATTTATAATTGTAAACAAAACAGAAGTAACCAAGAGCTAAAAAGTATAAAGACATGTCTATGTGAAACGAAACATTTACCAAACAACATCAATTTACAGAGTAGAAAGTCTGCCCTAGGCTCTACACATATATTCTGCCTCAATGGCAATGTTCATGCTAAAATGGGTTATATCCATCTAGTCCGCCATCTCTCTCTACGTGTGAGGCAGAGCTGCTCGCTTCCTAAAATCTCTCTGAATTTACTATAACACCCAACTGCCAAAACAGTGAGAGAGACATCAACGAGCTTCAGCAACTCTATAGAAAAGGATTCTCAAACCCCACTGCATGTGCAGGATTTTGTTGCATCCCTGCTCGAACACCCCTGATTCTACTAATTGTCTGTTCATCAAGACCTTAGACCTTGATTATCTGAATCAAGTGTTAGCAGTAGCTCTTCAGGACCAGAGTAGGAGAACCCTGATCTAGGCATGGCTCTCTCAAAACAAAGGAATCACCATGCTTTGGAAAATTACAACTTTAATATAAAGTTGTCCCAATAGTCCATATTATAGTCCATATTACAGTAATTTACAATTTAGTCAATGTGTTCCAAGGCACTTAAACTCTTTTGCCTCTTATATCCTTCTTCCATTTCTCTGTCCTCACATCACGGAGTGCTCAGTCCACTTCCAAAATCAACACTTGGCCCCTATACCCCCTAGGTATAATAATGGCATCGGAGGGGATGGCTGCCGTTTTACAGGCTCCTAAACCAATTGTGCTATTTTGTGGGGGTTTTCACATTGTAACTTATTTTGTACATAATGTTGCTGCTACTGTCTCTTATGACCGAAAAGAGCTTCTGGAAATCAGAAAAGCAATTACTCACCTCGAACTGGACAAAGATATTTTCTTTAATGAGTCCGAAGTGAAGGATGTACTGCTTCGCCGAGACCAGGTCCAAATCCCTGTCATTCGCGTAAAGAAAAGACGGAAATATAGGGGGTGGAGATCGGTTCTATATATAACTACAGTTAGATAGCAAATGCTCCGTTTTTTCCCAAAATTTTATTTGTGTAGGAGAAATCGCTCTGTTTTGTTCATCACGTTTGGCTAAGAAAAAACCCCGAAAATTCAGTCATTACAACACCAAACTTTTTTCCAAATTAACTCCATAATATCGACAGAATCAATCCTCAAGGTGTTTTTCACATATCTATTCGACGATAAATCATTTGTGGCAGTTGCCTTTCTCCTCTGAACCTCATGGAAAAGTGGACGCGCAATAATTTCGACGGAGGACCCCAAGCGGACATCTGGTAAATGTAGTCTCTTATGGTCAATCTTCCAATGATATGCCTACAAATACGTCACAATGCTGCAGACACCTTGGGGAAACGACAGAAAGTGTAGGCTCATTCCTGGCGCATTCACAGCCATATAAGGAGACATTGGAACACAGCGCATTCAAAATCTGGGGCATTTCCTGTATGAAATTTCATCTTGGTTTCGCCTGTAGCATTAGTTCTGGGGCACTCACAGACAATATCTTTGCAGTTTTGGAAATGTCAGAGTGTTTTCTTTCCAAAGCTGTCAATTATATGCATAGTCGAGCATCTTTTCGTGACAAAATATCTTGTTTAAAACGGGAACTTTTTTTCCCAAAAATTTAAAGAGCGCCCCCTATATCGAAGAAGTTAAGGAGCGGGACACTTATCCAGACGCTTATAAGAAATCCTGCTATGCCATCAGACAAATTATTAAAAATAGGCAAAGCGTCAATACAGGACTAAGAATGAATCCTACTACACCGTTTCTGACGCTCGTCGGCTGTAGCAGGGCTTGCAAACTATCGGACTACAAAGGGAAACCCAGCCACGAACTGCCCAGTGATGCGAGCCTACCAGACGAGCTAAATACCTTTAATTTGGTCATTAGTATTTTATTAGGATCCCCATTAGCTGTTGCAAAAGCAGCAGCTACTCTTCCTGGGGTCCACACAAAACATAATACAGAATGGCATAATACAGAACATCAATAGAAAACAGCAGCTCAAGGACAGAACTACATACATATTTTTTAAAGACACACGTAGCCTACATATCAATGCATACACACAAACTATCTAGGTCAAATAGGGGAGAGGCGTTGTGCCGCAAGGTGTTGCTTTATCTGTTTTTTGAAACCAGATATGATGTCTATTTGAGCAATATAAGATGGAAGGAAGTTCCATACAATAAGGGCTCTATATAATATTGGATGTTTTCTTGAGGTTTTTTTGGGGACTGTGAAAAGACCTCTGGTGGCATGTCTGGTGGGATAAGTGTGTGTGTGTCAGAACGATGTGTAAGTTGACAATGCAAACAATTTGGGATTTCAACACATTAATGTTTATTATAAACATTAATGTGTAAGTGATGCAGTCAGTCTCTCCTCAACTCTTAACTAAGAGAGACTGGCATCAATAGTATTTCAGCCCTCTAAATACAATGAAGAGCAAAACGTGCCACTCTGTTCTGGACCTGCCGAAGCTTAACTAGGTCTTTTCTTGCAGCACTGACCACGACGGGACAATAATCAAGATTAGACAAAACTAGAGCCTGCAGGACTAGCTTTTTGGAGTGTGGTGTCAAAAAAGCAGAGCGTCTTTATTTTACGGCTAGACCTCTTCCCATCTTTACAACCATTGAATCTATATTTTTTGACCATGACAGTTTACAATCTAAGGTAACGGCAAGTAATTTAGTCTCCTAAGCTTGTTCAACAGCCACACCATTCATTACCAGATTCAGCTGAGGTCTAGCACTTAAGGAATTATTTGTATCAAATACAATGCTCTTAGTTTTAGAGATGTTCAGGACCAGTTTATTACTGGCCACCCATTACAAAACATACTGCAACTCTTTGTTAATGGTTTCAGTGACTTCATTAGCTGTGGTTGCTGATGTGTATAAGGTTGAATCATCAGCATACATGGACACACATGCTTTGTTTAATGCCAGTGGCAGGTCATTGGTAAAAATAGAAAAGAGTGGAGGGCCTAGAGAGCTGCCCTGCGGTACACCACACGCTCGCTTCGAGGCAAGCAACACTGAAGCATGCATGAGAGGACCAGCTGTTCCAGACGACTGTGTGATCACACTCTCTGTAGCCGATGTGAGCAAGATCTTTAAGACAGGACAACATTCACATATTACCAGGACGTGTACTCAGAGTATGCGCGGACCAACTGGCAAGTGTTTTCACTGACATTTTCAACCTCTCCCTGACCAAGTCTGTAATACCTGCATGTTTCAAGCAGACCAGCATAGTCCCGGTGTCCAAGAAAGCGAAGGTAACCTGCCTAAATGACTACTGCCCTGTAGCACTCACGTCAGTAGCCATGCAGAGCTTGGAAAGTCTGGTCATGGCTCACATCAACACCATAATCCTGTAAACCCTAGATCCACTCCAATTCGCATACCACCCCAACAGATCCACAGATGACGCAATCTCAATAGCATTCCACGCTGCCCTTTCCCACCTGAACAAAATTAACTCCTGTGAGAATGCTGTTCATTGACTACAGCTCAGAGTTCAACACCATAGTGCCCACAAAGCTCATCACTAAGCTGAGGACCCTGGGACTAAACACCTCCCTCTGCAACTGGATCCTGGACAACAACACATTACCACACTGATCCTCAACACGGGGTGCGTGCTCGGTCCCTCCTGTACTCCCTGTTCACCCATGACTGCGTGACCAAGCACGACTCCAACACTATCATTAAGTTTGCTGACGACACAACAGTGGTAGGCCTGATCACCGACAACGATGAGACAGCCTATAGGGAGATCAGAGGCCTGGCAGTGTGGTGCCAGGACAACAACCTCTACTTCAACATGATCAAGACAAAAAGGAGCTGATCGTGGACTACAGGAAAATAATGTCCGAACACACCCCCATTCACATCGACATGCCGTATTGGAGCGGGTCGAGAGTTTGAAGTCCCTTGGTGTCTACATCACTGGCAAACTATCATGGTCCAACCACACCAAGACAGTCGTGAAGAGGGCACGACAACACCTTTTCCCCCTCAGGAGACTGAAAATACTTGGCATGGGTCCCATTATCCTCAAAAAGTCCTAGAGCTGCACCATCGAGAGCATCCTGACCGGTTGCATCACCGCCTGGCATGGCAACTGCTTGGCATCCAACCGTAAGGCGCTACAGAGGGTAGTATGTACGGCCCAGTACATCACTGGGGCCAAGCTTCCTGCTATTCAGGACCTCAATACGAGGCGGTGTCAGAGGAAGGACCCAAAAAAATTGTCAAAGACTCCAGTCTTCCAAGTCATAGACTGTTCTCTCTGCTACCACACAGCAAGCCGTACCGGAGCACCAAGTCTAGGTCCAAAAGGCTCCGTAACAGCTTCTACCCCAAGCAATAAGACTGCTGACCAATTAACCAAATGACCAACCGGACTACTTACATTGACCCCCCCCCTTGACTAACCTGTACCCCCGCACATTGACCCAGTGCTGGTACCCCTGTATATAGCATTGTTATTGTTATTTTATTGTTACATTTCATATTTTTGTTTATTTTGTAAATATTTTCTTAACTCTTTCTTGAACTGCATTGTTGGTTAAGGGCCTGTAAGTAAGCATTTCAAGGTAAGGTCTACTACACCTGTTGTATTCGGCGCATGTGACAAATCAAATTTGATTTGCTATACCTATCCAATTGCTTTCACCTATCCAATCCCCTCATATCAATGCCTACACAAGTGTAGGAGCCAGAAACTGTTTCTGGAACAAGGCTATGTTTCTGTTGGCGCAACTGTTGGGGTTTCCTTTCTGCTGGAGTTTGCAGCTACACATTCTGTAACTTTTCAATTTGTTTGTGTACATCCAGCTGCAGAGTTTCCTTCTGTGTTGCCAGCAGTTCTCTTTTTGGCCATCTTTGCATTCCCCTCTTCCTCGGTATCCATGGCAACGTGTGGGGAGGGGTTTAGCTTAACCTTCTTACCCCTCCCCTTCTCCTGAGCCGCTTCCTGTTTCCTGCCTGAGGCCCCTGAAGCGGCTCTCTTCCTGTAAGATCCCCTGGGGCCACGCTGGACGCCTCGACCCTTCTGATGTTTCAGTGGTTCCTTAGGGAGCTGGGTGTCTGTCTGGGTCTCGTTCTGGGTCTCTTGGCAGCACCGCAGGGGCTTGTTGTGGGGCTGGGCTATCACATAGAGACGTTTCAAGGGGGGTTGGGAGGCGAATGGGCCCAGGGGCGTCGGATTGGTGATAACAGGGGGGGTGACGAGGGACACGGACGTCTGAAGGGCCGGAGAAGGCCTAGTTTTGACAGCCGTCCTAGTGGGAGTTTGGTGTGAAGGCATGGTGTTCACTAGACAGGCGATTAGCTGCACCTGGTAGTCAATGAGGGTAGAGATGATGTCGAAGGTGGCGTCCATCACGCCCGTGCTCATACCGTGGGTCACGTTGTCCATCAGACGACTGTTAGCTGGGTCCCTGAAACACAGTCTCATCTCCTCTAGCTGGGCTCTGAGAGGATTGGGGGAGGAGTGAGGGGACTAATTAACAAACTGACAAATAGGAAAAGATTAAACAATGACAGATAGGAAAATTATCTATCTATGGGACATATTCAGAAGTTAAGATGCTTTGAAATACCAGTAGTAACTGGCATTGATGAATGGATAACCTTGGACCCAACATAAAGTATACGTCTATGAGAGCTTACTTGGTATCGATGATCTTGGACCAGTGCTGCACAGGGTTGGTCTCCTCTATGAGCTGCTCGGCCATATTGGTGAAGTTGAGGTGTTTGATAGCTAGGGACTTCATGTCACTACACAGCATTGTGGTGTCACCTGAAGGAACACACACAACACACACGTTACAGAAGTTGAGGTAATCGTTTTAGGTAGCTAGGGACTTGCCACTACCCAGCGTTCTTGTGTCACCTGGAGAAAATCTCTCTCTCCCTCTCTTACCCTCGGTGAGCCTGGAGAAGGCACTGGTGATATAGGCAGGGATCTCGACGGGGGGGATTCCAGCCTTAATCAGGTTTTTCACCAATCTGTTCTTGCTGTCTCGGTCTGCAGGGTTCTTCCCAGTGTACATCAGCAACGTTCTCACTGACATCTTCTCTGGCGCACCCATCCTCCTCAGCACCTATCAATCAATGGGTAAATATCAATCATTTCAATGACCATTGAACAGTCCCAGATCCCAAAGTGTACCTTTAAATTAAATTGAAAACAATATATACTGAACAAAAATATAAAACACAACATGTAAAGTGTTGGTCCCATATTTCCATGAGCTGAAATAAAAGATCCCAAAAATGTTCCATACGCACAAAAAGCTCATTTCTCTCAAATGTTGTGCACAAATTTCTCCTTTGCCAAGATAATCTATCCACCTGACAGGTGTGGCATATCAAGAAACTGATTAAACAGTATGATCATTACACAGGTGCGCCTTGTGCTGGGGACCACAAAAAGGCCACTAAAATGTGCAGTTTTGTCGCACAATACCACAGATATCTCAAGTTTTGAGGGAGCGTGCAATTGGCATGCTGACTGCAGGAATGTCCACCAGAGCTGTTGCACTGAGAATTTAATGTTAATTTCTCTACCATACGCTGCCTCCAATACCGTTTTAGATAATTTGGCAGTACGTCTAACCGGCCTCACAACCGTAGACCACATGTGGAGCCCAGGACCCCCACGTCCGGCTTCTTCACCTGCAGGATCGTCTGAGACCAGCCACCAGGACAGCTGATGAACCTGAGGAGTATTTCTGTATGTAATAAAGCCCCTTTGTGTGGAAAATCCTATTCTGATTGGCTGGGCCGAGCTCCCCAGTGGGTGGGCCTATGCCCTCCCAGGCCCATCCATGGCTGAGCCCCTGCCCAGTCATGTGAAATCCATTGATTAGGGCCTAATCAATTTATTTCAATGGACTGATTTCCTTACATGAACTGTAACTTTATAAAAACTTTTTTGCCCTTTTTCTCCCCAATTTCGTAATATCCAATTGGTAGTTGCAGTCTTGTCCCATCTCTGCAACTCTCATATGGACTTGGAAGAGGCGAAGGTCCAGTCAGTCTCCTCTGAAACACGACCCTGCCAAGCCACACTGCTTCTTGACACAATACTCGCTTCACCCGGAAGCCAGGAAACACCGTACAACTGGCGACTGTGCCAGCGTGCATGCGCCTGGCCCGCCACAGGAGTCGCTAGAGCGCAGGCCAGACCCTCTCCTAACCCGGACAACGCTGGGCCAATTGTGTGCCAACTTATGGGTGGCGGCCGGCTGCAACACAGCCCAGGATCGAACCCGGTCTGTAGTGACGCCTCAAGCACGGCACTGCAGTGCCTTAGACCACTGCACCACTTGGGAGGCCTAAGTTGTTGAAATTGTTGCATGTTGCGTTTATATTTTTGTTCAGTATATGATATTTACTATTACCTCTTCTTTGTGGACCAGGTATGGCTGCGGTGCAGGTCTCACATCTCCGTGTTGCAGCATAGACATCACCTCTGCCACGACAGTAGGGGTCTGAGTCTGGGCATCAGCCTTGGTTGGGGCTGCATCCATGGCTGTCAGAGGCTTGGGTTGGAAGTGAACCATCTTCCTAGTCTGCCTTGGAGCATGAGGAGGGTCTGTTCTCCCTACCTCAGGATGGACTTGGGCTTTGACACTGGCTACAATCTGGGATTGAACTGTGACCCCAGTTGGAGTCTTGATCTGGGACTGTCCTGACACTATAAGTGGGTCTATTTTCCCAGCTATAGTTTGGGGTTGAATTGTGATCCTGGCTGTAGTTTGGGGTTGAGTCGTGATCCTGGCTGTAGTTTGGGGTTGGGTCCTGACCCCAGCAGCATTCTGGGGCTGAGCTAGTACATAAATGTGTTTCCTAGGGCCTGGTACCTGGGTTTGCGTCGAGCCCCCAGCAGAGAAAGGTTGGGATACAATAAAGATGCGTTTTGTGGATGGGACTGGAGTCCGGGTTCGGGTTGCATCTGCAGTGGGAGTCCGAATCTGGATTTGTGGCTCTTTAGGAGCCCGCCGGGGCATGGGTACTACGTAGATGCGCTTCTTGGGGACACCGACTGATGTTTGAGATTGGGTCACGACCACAACTGGAGTCGAGGCCTGGGAAGTCCCTGGCAGTTTGGGGGGGGAAGTAAAAGCATTTAAATCCACAGTAACTGTTGTTTTCTGACATGTACTTTGCAATTTGATATGTTTGTTAACATGTATTCAGCCAGCACCTCCAAGTTCATGCTAAATGATCTGCCTTTTCTCTAGTCACAAAAATACAAGCCGAGAGAACCATATACCTACCGGCACTAATAAAGTTATTCCCTGTGGACATTTGTATCATATTTCGAGTGGTTGAAGAACTAACCGCTCAGACAACTGGTAGAGTAAGTTCAAATGTAATTTTATTCAACATTTTGGCTTCTAAGGAAAACTTTGACAATTTTGCAGGGAGAAGTTTCAGACTTTTACGTCAAGCATTGGTATACAAGTCTGATTAATATGGCAACCTTAAATTCATGCTTCAGACCATGTACATACCTGCATATCTCTCTGCCTTCTTGGCCAGATGGATCATATCCTTCCCCTCAGGAGTTCTGTTCCCTGCAATTCAATTAGAGAAGTCCTTGGTCACCAGCAAAGCAGGGTTTCTTATCAATCCTGGTCTTGGAGATGTGAACACATTTCATTATTTTCCAGTACGAACACATTAAATCAGCCAATCAAGGACTGGATGATTAGTTGATACTAGTTTGTCAGGTCAGGTGTGTTATTGGCAGTGCACAGCTAAAATGTAAATGTGCAACCCTTGTGGGTTCCTAGAACGATGGAAGCGTTGCAAGTCAATGCACACACCTAATCACCACCACACACCTAATCACACCTAATCACCACCAATGCACACACCTAATCACCACCACACTCCCCTGTCGCATTCAAAACAACTGGGAACTCTGAATTCCCAGACTTACGTGCGTTCAAAACAACTGGGAACTGGGGGGGGAATGAGCTCTGACTGGTGAAATGGTTTTTGAACAGTCTCCCAAGTCAGAAACTCTGGCATCTTTCTAGAACTGACTTTCTGACCTGAAGATGACTGATGTCATGGTTTGACCTCATTTTTTCCAAGTTCACGTGCCGCGTTCAAAACAACTCCATGTCAAATTATGAAGTCTGATCTTCAGGTCTGAAAGTCAGCTCTCCAGAAAAAGGCCAGAGCTCCCGAGTTTGAATTCTGAGTAGGATGACCATTCAAATCAATTTTTCCCAGTTAAAGCCCGTTTTTTTTTAGTTCCCAGTTGTTTTGAAAGCGGCATCCTTTTATTTCTCCTGCGGTATCCTTTTATTCCTCCTCCTGCTGTCTGTGACAGTCCAGACATATCAAAGATTGTTATAACTAACCCAAGATAGACCACAGCCTGTCGTTTCCAATGAGAGCAAATGAATCATAGTAGGTAGAACAAGCAAGGGGGTGGGCAGACCCAAGCACTAGCCAGTGAGATCTTATGGGCGCATTCTAGAATTATTTGCATATTTCCGTTATGGAACGCCTACCCTATGACGTGCGCAATAACTCAATTCGCCCTTGCACTCCGAAATTCGCCTTTAAACTCCGAGTCTACAAAACTTTGTCAACTCTGTTCGTAACAGATTTTAGTTTTGGGAACAGAAAACTGTAATGATATCTAATGCTTAATTGATGAGAAAATTATCTGAATGTCAGCCAAAATCCATCTCACTCCATCTCCTCCCACTGTCGGCCACTGGGCTTCCTTTCATCACCATGTGGAAACGCCAACCGGATGCTTAGGATTTATACATCCGGTGAAACATCTGGATCATTGTTCAAGCTGTGATATCATCATCATACCCAACCAGATAGCTAATTAGCTACAACATCATGCTGATAGGCAATAACTAGCGTACAGCTAACACATAAATGCATGCATTTGAAATGGAAACAGTCACAAACTCGTTAATTTTCAGATTGGCTAGCAAAGCAAACATCACAAACTAGCTATCGTTTGTTAGCTAGCTAGTTAGCTACTTTGCTAGTACAACAGTTAGCTAACATTACAGTCTGAGTTTACTAGTTAACAAACACCTTGTGAAATGTTAATATTTACTAAATAATATCCATGCACTTCCAATCGCTAGTATGTTTATGCGAGGGTGAAATAATTTAGCAAGCTACCTGAGGGCTCCATGTTGATGATGCGCTATAAGATAACGTTGATGTGCGGCCAAAAATATCTGCTGTCTGATTGGTTTGACGCTGAAAATAATAGTGCACAGTGATTGGCTTGAATCTACAACGACCCAATAATATCTCTGCAAAGTGAATATAAATGTCCTCTTCAAAACAACTTCCAACTCCTGAACTCAGAAATCTCTGACTTTGAAAAAACTTCGGAAATGTACATATTACTTCCCCCGCACATTGAATCTGTACCGGTAACCCCTGTAGATAGCTTTGCTGTAGTTATTTTACCGCTGCTCTTTAATTATTTGTTACTTTTATTTATATATATTTATATAAAAAAATAACTGTATTGTTGGTTAGTTAAGGGCTTGTATAAGCATTTCAGTGTAAGGTTTGTTTGTATTCAGCGCGTGTGACAAATAAAATTTGATATTTGGGCATTTTTGTGCTTTCAAGACAACTGTGATATACAGGTCAGAAAGACGCCCGAGTACCCAGTTGTTTTAAACGCTGCTTCTTAAAAACGTTTTATTTTTTAAAGACGTCACCTTTATTTAACCAGGTACGCTAGTTGAGAACAAGTTCTCATTTGCAACTACGACCCGACCAAGATAAAGCATAGCAGTTCGACACATACAACACAATTACACATGGAATAAACAAACAAACATTTCTAACAAACTTTCCAGAGCTCTGACTTTGTGACCTTAAGATCACTGACGTCATGATTTGACCTTATCCCAGTTGTCTTCAAGACACCAAGAGATCTCTACTGTCTTTGCTGTAACATTATCCAGTGTCCATGTTTTATTGTATCAGTGCTACATTTTGAGGACATTTGACTAAATAGGTGTTCATATAGGTTGAGAAACACTGGTCGGGTGTTCGGAGTCTCCACTGGCTGAAAAGTGATTGCATTTGTTTTGAAACTGATGGCGTGTGGTTTGTTGACAACTGTAGCATTTTAGCTAAACCTAATCCAATTATGGTTGGAATGGAATGATAAACATATGGAAACCACATGTTTGACTCCATTCCATTTATTCAATTCCAGCCATTAATGAGCCCGTCCTTCTATAGCTCCTCCCACCAGGCTCCACTGACTGACATTGCAGGTTAGGAGAATGAGATTAAGGTTAGGAAAAATGTTAGAGTTAGCTAAAATGCTACAGTTGTTAATAACTGTTATCCCAGACAACTAGATGGAGCAGTACTGATAGCCACTACCGTACAATCCACCAGTATCATAACACCGGCTGGCCCATATGTCAAGCACGTGCAGTTATGACTTAAGGTTCCAAGGTATCATATGAAAAACATTTTTTGCTCTCGTGATAAAACACATGATGTACTTTATCTGCCTTCTCAAAGAAAATTAATTTGAAAAGATACACCATGTTTCTGAATGATGCTGCCAGATTACTATTCAATTTGAGAAGGGCGCTCCTTCCTTATCCCTTTTTCCCAGTCACATCACAGGCCACCCCGGTTCAGCTTAGTCAAACTCCCTCAGTGAAATAGATCAGATACTATGCCATTGATTCTGTCAGAAATAAAGAACATCATGGAGGTTAATTAATAAAATGAAAGCTTTAAGACAAGTATTTCAGCAATCCAGGTTTCAATATAAACATACAATCAATGACAAAGTACTGGCATGATGTGTTCCCTATGTTACAATCATGGAGATTGAGAGAGGGCTATAACTAGTCCACTCATGATATAAATAAACGGGGCTATCAAATACCAGATGAGTAGGTGGAATGAAGGGATTGCCTTAACCCAAAGACCAGAATTAAGACTCATTTCTACATTGTAGGTTTTTCAATATAATCAGTTATCTTTGGATTGACTTGAATTCCACTTGAACAAAGCTGCGTTATTCACCTCTGTGCTAACTGACAAAAAAAAAAAATTCAATTGATTGAATTTATCAGTAGGCAAGAGCTGCAAACATTCAAAAACAAAACTCTAAACCAGAATGCTGTGAGGTCACTGAATGCCTCCCTCTCAGTGTTTGGGGTTCTGTGGGCCAGAGCAGAGTTGCGTCTAAACATCACAATGTTCCACAACGTTACTAAGACAGTTCCGCTCCCAGCTTCCCCATGGGAAAATGTTAAGCAAAGTCAGATTCCCGTGTTAAGCATTGTTTGTTCAACCGTTAAACATCTTCAGATCTGTCCTGTGGCATTGAGGCCGCTGGAGATGGTCTCGTAACCAACAGAGACGAGTGTGAGAACACTGCTCTCCACATCCTCTGGCTGACAATGCTCTTGATCCTGCTGCTGGGTTGTATCCATGGCAACACCAACTGGAGCTCCAGACTCCTGCAGCCGCATCTTCTTCCTGCCTCTACCCCTCCCTTTGCCCTTCCCTGGCCCTTTCTCTTGACCTTTAACCCCGCCCAGCGACCCGTGCAATTTGTTGTTGCCGTTGTCTCGGGGCTTGCGGTGGCGGCGGCGGATGCGTCTCATTGGAGGGCCGGTGTCGACTGGATCGGTTGCCGCAGCGCCAGACAGGATGCGAATTTGTTTGTCGATCACCATGGTAATCATGTCAAGGGCGGCGTCGAGCATCCCGAGGCCCAAGCCGTGAGTCACGTTGTCGAACGACGCACTGTTGACAGGGTCACGAAAACACTTCCTCATCGCCTCCAGGTGGCTCCTATCGCAGAATAAAGGTGTGTTAGGATCGGTCTCACTGTACAGAAAACATATAGATCATAGTTAACTCGTGATTACACCATGCTGTAACCACACTAACCTGGTTTCTATGACCTTGGACCAGTGTTGGACAGTGTTGGTCTCTGGAATAAGCTGCTTGGCCATGTTGCCAAAGTCTATGTAGTCATGGGCAAAGTCCTTCATGTCGTTACACAGGGCTTTGGTGTCACCTGGAAAACACAACAATCTATAAAGCACAAGAGCTGCTCTCACTCGCTCTCGCTCTCACTCACTCGCGCACACACACACACACACACACACACACACACACACACACACACACACACACACACACACACACACACACACACACACACACACACACACACACACACACACACACACACACACACACACACACACAGCTTACCCTCTGTGAGCTTGGAAAAGGAAGAAGACACAGAAGTAGTAGTACCAGGAGTAAGACCCAGTATATTTAGAGACTCCTGCAGGGTTTTCTTGCTGGCCGGGCCACGGCTGACCCTGGTGTAGGCTGCTAGTGAACGCAGAGACATCTTCTCTGGAGCCTCCAGACGACGCTTGATCTCGTCATAGGGTATCAGGTACTTGCCTAGAACCAGAGGAACAAGAGACAAATTGTGTTGTTTTCTACTCATTCCATACTAATATTTTCTTCACTGACTTGCCTAGTTAAATTAAGGTTAAATTGAAGAAGAAAAAAAAGTACTACTCGAACACACCTGGTTGTACTAATCAGCTGATTCTCAGGACCATAATTAACTGAATCAGTTGTTAAACTAGTGCTGGTGCAAAACCCTGCACACCCAGTAGCATGTGGGGTGTGCAGGGTTTTGCACCAGCACTGGTCTAACAACTGATTCAGTTAATTATGGTCCTGAGAATCAGCTGATTAGGTGTTTATTTATTTTACCTTTATTTAACTAGGCAAGTCAGTTAAGAACAAATTCTTATTTTCAATGACGGCCTAGGAACAGTGGGTTAACTGCCTGTTCAGGGGCAAAACGACAGATTTGTACCTTGTCAAGTCGGGGATATGAACTTGCAACCTTTCGGTTACTAGTCCAACGCTCTAACCACTAGGCTAGGTGTGTTCAAGTAGTACTTTTTTCTTCTTCTTCAATTTAACCTTAATTTAAATAGGCAAGTCAGTTAAGAAAATATTCTTATTTACAATGACAGCCTACCCCGAACGACGCTGGGCCAATTGTGCACCCCCCTTGGGACTCCCAATTACAGCCAGATGTGATACAGCCTGGATTTGAAACAGGGACTGTAGTGACACCTCTTGCACTGAGATGCAGTGCCTTAGACCGCTGTGCCACTCGGGAGCCCAAGAACATCCTGCAGAAAGAGAGGTCTCCAGTAGGAGGGGCCACACCTGGCCTGATTCCCTCCGTCTCTGGCTGTGGTACTTACGGGCCTTGGAACTCTTCATGTTGGGGTCCAAGAGAGACGACACCTCTGCAAACGGAACATGGGGTACGTGGTTGTGGTTTGGAGCGGCAACCTGGGTCTGGGTCATGTCCTCTGCTGGGATCTGAATCTGGGCTTGCATCTGGTTCATGTCCCCCATTTGCTGCTGGCCCTGACCCTGTCCATCCCCCAGCACCATGGAGGGGAGATTGGATAACCCTTGTAACCCCGTCAGCCCCCCAACCATCATCTGCTGCGACCCCCCCTGTCCGACAGAGTTGGTCTGTTCTGAGGAGACTTGGAAGATGCCCATGACAGGTTTAACCACTCTGAACACCATGTTGCCCTGGGAGTCCACCCCCGCCAGGCTCTGATTTGATTCCATCTGCTCTGATGTCACTTCCTCTTCAATTCCTGGGTGACTGTTTTGGAGTGAGGAAGAGTTTCTCCTGAACCTTTCTATATTTGTTTGCAATGTCTGGGGTAGGATGAGAATGAGCTTACACACTGCTCTAAGGTCAGTTATGGGTAAAGTCTGTAGGACAGAAAAAAACAGACAAACTTTAGTCTACAGTGTAATAGTCATCATTAATAATCCATTACCATAATAAAAAAAGATATGTGATTTCCTAATTAGATTCCCCAAGTACCTCACATCCAGACGAGGTTTGTTGTTTTTATGAATCTCTTATCTCAACGAGTCGCTATGCAGTCGATGCTTCAAAAAGTGAATTCTTAAACCCTTACGTTAGCCCCCCATTTTTTGTTTGCTGAAATCCATACATTTTAATAAAACGTTAATAAAATACAACGACCGACTGTTTCCTTGTTGATTTTCAATTGGCGAGTTACCCTCTTAGAGGAACAGCAATGAGAAAACAGTCGGTGTTTGTTTTTGAATAACGTTTTATTAAAAAGTATGGACTTCAGCAAACAAAGGCACGCAGATGAGAAACATAGGTACATAACAAGGGTTTGAGAACTTTCACTTTCGAAGTATCGACCGCATAGCGAGTCGGAGGTTTGTTTCTAAAACTCTATCTGTGCCCAACTCGTGAATCATCATGGAGTTGAGGTACTCGACTACCAATTAAATAAATAATTCCCACCAGTCGCAGATATTTATCCTCTTCCCCACCCTCTCCAATTCAGCAATGTATATTATTTATATTTAAGATTCTATTCTGGTAAATAATGAATGTCTATAACATTTGTATGACATATTGTGGGCTCGTAATAAGAACGCTTTGTCGTCATGCAAAAAAAACAACAGGAGTTTTGACGTCACATTCTAACTCGCCCTCTGTTGGTCACCCACGCGCACACCGGAGGCGCTCCGGCCGGACGTCGCCAGCAAGCTAGGTATCTTCTATTTGGCAAGGACACCTGCTTCCTATGTAAATCCAACACAGTGCATTCATTAAAAGCATGTAGCTAGCTAATCAGATGATAGATTGGGCCCAATAAAGTTTGTTAGAAGTACACAGTAACTGCTACCGTTGCAAGTTACCCGAACCACAGTCGCAATTCTGTTTAGTGAAAAGTAAACCGTTAATATTCGCTATTTTCGTCTAAACCTAAACATGGCTGGCAAGGCCTCAAAGGGGGAAGGTAGCGCCTTTGATAAGGCCCAATCGAAATTATAATACAACACATTCAGAACAGGTTGCACAACATTTTCGCGCTAACCTTCACTGCAGTGCAACTAGTGAGGGTTTTCCGACTCACCACTTTACTGTTTGCGTTTTCCTAACGGCCAGCTGATCCTAGAACGGTGCGTGTGGAGACAGGAGACATTTTCCTTCTTCTCCAGATCTGCTTCGGCGGGTTGCAAATCAGCTCTAGATCTTATTCTTCTTCTTTGATGAGGTTTAACGGAGGTTGGCATCCAATAAATGTTGCATTACCGCCACCTACTAGACTGGAGAATAACTCCCTTATACGTTGCTTGGAAAATACATTAATATGCAAATACCCTACCATCTAACACAACACTCACAAAAAATATATATATACAGTACCAGTCAGAAGTTTGGACACACCTACTCATTCAAGGGATTTTCTTTATTTTTACTATGTTATACATTGCAGAATAATAGTGAAGACATCAAAACTAAGAAATAACACACATGGCTCCATGGCTGTCATCAAGGCAAAGGATGGCTACTTTGACGAATCTCAAATATAAAATCTATTTTTATTTGATTAACAATTGTTTGGTTACTACATGATTCCACATGTGTTATTTCATTGTGTTGATGTCTTCACTATTATTCAACAATGTAGAAAATATTAAAAATAAAGAAAAACCCTTGAATTAGATGTGTGTCCAAAATTTAGACTGGTACTGTATATTTTTGTGATTTTCATTAACTTTAATCCATAGTCCTTCGAAAGAAGTATTGTTCACATATTTTTTTTTTAACATTTGTATCTAAAAGCATATAATTCATATTTTGGCATATTTATGACATTTTGGCAATACCCAGGCCTCCACAGTATTTCATCTGTAGATGCTACAAAGCAGATATTGGTCTAATAAATATATCTGTAATATGAGTAGCATTTTTATTTCAATAACAATTTTCTTACATTAATTAATGATGTATGTCAACAATCCTTCCTCCAAATTACCATTCTATGAATTAGATTTCCTGAAAATCCCCCAAATCATGGTATTTTTGTTGTTGTTGTCCTGGTTTTATGTGGACTCACCCCATTTCCTGTTGTGACGACCTGGGCTCATAGTACAGGGGTAGTGTGTTGCCCCATAATGGTACAGAACTTCCGGTTTAGTCAGAGGTTATGTATGACATTGACCTTAAAATGGGTGTGGCCACACTTTAATATCCACTCACTCAAGCTTACACACACACACACACACACACACACACACACACACACACACACACACACACACACACACACACACACACACACACACACACACTTCTTCTCATCACTGACTCCACATGGAGGGGGCGGAGATGCCGGTGGAAGAGAGAGTTTCTGTAAACATCTCCTGACAGACACACGCACACACTCTGCGGTGGATGATATCGCTGAACACCATCCGTGCCGGCGGCAGGAGATGATAAACGATCTGTCGCTACACAGTGCTGCTGAAGACAAACAACCCCCGCCTCGCTCTCTGTTTTCCTGTCTGTCTGTCTGTCTGTCTGTCTGTCTGTCTGTCTGTCTGTCTGTCTGTCTGTCTGTCTGTCTGTCTGTCTGTCCCTGTACCGCCTAACTCTCTGTTCATCTCTGTACCTGTCTGTCCCTGTACCGCCTAACTCTCTGTTCATCTCTGTACCTGTCTGTCCCTGTACCGCCTAACTCCCTGTTCATCTCTGTACCTGTCTGTTTTCCTGTCTGACTCTCTATCTGTCTGTCTGTCTGTCTGTCCCTGTACCCCCTCACTCTCTTTCTCCCTCTCTCTAGCAGTACAGCATATTCACACATCCTTACAACCCACACAGGGAGGGTTAGTACTGTGTCTGTCTGGTTGCCTCAGAGGGAAGGGTGTTGAAAAGGAGAGACTCTGAGTTTTACTGATCCGTTACCATACCAACTGTCTTAGCTGTGGGAGCTGGCTCTTTTTAATGGGACGGTTTGGGGATGAGGAGCGGCAGGTGGGGGGGGGGGTAATGGGATTGGAACCTAAGCCTCTAGGTAGGATTGTGGACACACACACACACACACACACTACAATGGCATCATGGAACCTCATGAAAGCTTCAGATGTGCGTGTGCTGTCATCACTCAGCCTGTGTTAAGTGAAGTTAAATCTTCAAAGCTCCACCTATTATGACCCAGTGAAGATATCCATCAGAATAGGACAGAAGTCTACTCATGGCCTGATTCCACATGTTTAACTCTAATGCTGCAGTCTAATTCTAAATTCTAATTCTAATGTATTCTATACGTGATTATCCCTGGTCACATCCTCCCCTGTCGAACAGTATGAGTGCTATTGTAGCTTCTCAAATTAGCAATAGGAACTGGAGAGAGCTCTGTCAACCACTCAGAAATGTAGTAACCCTTGTGTTGCCATGACAACTGCACGTTTGTAAAATCAGCACTGTACCATGTGACTCTTGTGTAGTAGGCGAGGTACAAGATGGGTATGGAACAACAGCAACAAAGAAACAGGGACAGGTTGTGTGTGTGAGTGTGCCCTGTTTTGCTGAGTAGCAACAAGGTTATAGGTAGGTGTGATTCAGCCCGATTCCAATCCCCTCACTAGCCTCCATCATAAGGAAAGTCAACAAGAGCCAAAGGAAGGGTGCAAATTATCTGATTTGAACCATGCTTCTTCTTTGGCTGGAGGAGGTGAAGGAAAGGAGGCAAGGAGAGTTGGATGAGAGCGAGAGAGAGAGAGATAAGATAATCATCTTCACATTGACAGGCTGGAGGAGGTGAAGGAAAGGAGACAAGGAGAGTTGGATGAGAGAGAGAGAGATAAGATAATCATCTTCACATTGACAGGCTGGAGGAGGTGAAGGAAAGGAGACAAGGAGAGTTGGATGAGAGAGAGAGATAAGATAATCATCTTCACATTGACTGGCTGGAGGAGGTGAAGGAAAGGAGACAAGGAGTGTTGGATGAGAGAGAGAGATAAGATAATCATCTTCACATTGACTGGCTGGAGGAGGTGAAGGAAAGGAGACAAGGAGTGTTGGATGAGAGAGAGAGATAAGATAATCATCTTCACATTGACTGGCTGGAGGAGGTGAAGGAAAGGAGACAAGGAGTGTTGGATGAGAGAGAGAGATAAGATAATCATCTTCACATTGACTGGCTGGAGGAGGTGAAGGAAAGGAGACAAGGAGTGTTGGATGAGAGAGAGAGATAAGATAATCATCTTCACATTGACAGGCTGGAGGAGGTGAAGGAAAGGAGACAAGGAGAGTTGGATGAGATATAAGATAATCATCTACACACTGCATTGACTTCCAGCTCAGCACAGAGCTAACCAGAGAATCAGCAGTCGCCTGCTCAATACACACACACACTCACACAGGCAGAGCAGAGATCTGGGTTAGAGATAACAAACCTTTAACAATGAACACCAAACTTCAAAGACTTGTGAAGACAAAAACACATTTAGCTTTTAACTTCATGAGGGATCGTATGCCCTGAAGTCGGTAGATAAAACAAAGTCTGTAAAAAAAGATGAGTAGTTTTTCTAATTTCTCTACAATCCAAGAAAAATATGTTCCATAAAGAACTGAAAAGGGTTCTATCGCTTGCTTCATACCCCTTAAAGTTCTAGAACCCTTTTGTAGCGTTCTTTCATCAGAACCCTAGGGATTCTTCTTCACGGAACCAAAGGTAGCCCCATTTCTAACCCTGTACGGTGCAATTTATTAATTAAGGCTACTACTAATGAAAAGTAATATTTCTAGCAAAGAATATATTAAAATGATTCAAATGTAACTGAGTTAATCACAGGATTTGCTACGATTAATCGCAAATTCTGAAATTAAGATTCTGTTTATATAAAAACATTACACTAATATTGACATATTGATTTGGTCTAAAGTGACGATTAGAAAAAGCAGGTCACTTTCTTTAACCTCTATGTCAATTTGTTTTTACATGCCGTTGTTTTCAGTGTGTTTTCAGTGTGTTTTGAACACTTTCAGACAATGTGATTAATCACAATTAAACAAAAATAGTGCACTAAAATTACAAACATACAATAAATAATTCAAGAATGGACAAAAGACGACCCACATAGTTTTTAGATTGTATTGTCATCACAGTCACATTCAAACACAGATCAGGTAATGCTAACGCAATTTGGAAATATGCACTGGTGGCCAGTGAGGCATCTCTTTGTTCGAATGATGGCCCATGCCAATCTTGGTACAAACGCTGACTGACTTCTTTATGGAACAGTAGGCCTGCAGTATGGGTTGTTGCCTGGCCTGAGAAGAAAAACGGAGCAAAAACACGAGTTAATCTTCAGAAATAAACATGAGTTAATCGGCCCAAATTAAGACAAAATGCCATGCAGATACAGTTGAAGTCGGAAGTTTACATACACCATAGCCAAATATATTTAAACAAAAAATGTCACAATTCCTGACATTTAATCTTAGTAAAAAGTATATGTCTTGGGTCAGATAGGATCACCACTTTATTTTAAGAATGTGAAATGTCAGAATAATAGTAGAGAAAATTATTTATTTCAGCTTTTATTTTTTTCATCACATTCCCAGTGGGTCAGAAGTTTACATACACTCAATTAGTATTTGGTACTATTGCCTTTTAATTGTTTAACTTAGGTCAAACATTTCAGGTAGCCCACAACTTCCCACAATAAGTTGGGTGAATGTTGGCCCATTCCTCCTGACAGAGCTGGTGTAACTGAGTCAGGTTTTTAGGCCTCCTTGCTTGCACAGACTTTTTCAGTTCTGCCCAAACATTTTCTATAGGATTGAGGTCAGGGCTCAATGATGGCCCCTCCAATATCTTGACTTTGTTTGGAAGTATGCTTGGGGTCATTGTCCATTTGGAAGACACATTTGTAACCAAGCTGTAACTGATGTCTTGAGATGTTGCTTCAATATATCCATATAATTTTCCTTCATCATGATGCCATCTATTTTGTGAAGTGCACCAGTCCCTACTGCAGCAAAGCACCCCCACAACATGATGCTGCCACCCTTGTGCTTCACGGTTGGGATGGTGTTCTTCGGCTTGCAAGCCTCCCCCTTTTTCTTCAAAAAATAACTATGGTCATTATGGCCAAACAGTTCTGTTTTTGTCAATGTAAATTGTCTAGTGGAAATTGTTATGAATTGTTCAGCAGTCTAATGGCTTGGGGGTAGAAGCTTTTGATCCTAGACTTGGTGCTCTGGTACCGATTGCCGTGTGGTAGCAGACAAAACAGTCTATAACTTGGGTGACTGGAGTCTCTGACAATTTTATGGGCTTTCTTCTGACACCACCTATTATATAGGTCCTGGATGGCAGGAAGCTTGGCCCCAGTGATGTACTGGGCCGTTCGCACTACCCTCTGTAGCGCCTTATGGTCAGATGCTGAGCAGTTGCCACACCAGGCGGTGATGCAACCGGCCAGGATGCTCTCGGTGGTGCAGCTGTAGAACCTTTTAAGGATCTGGGGGCCCATGCCAAATATTTTCAGTCTCTCCCAAGCCCGTTGGGGAGTTGCAGCAATAAGACAAGATCGTAAATACCAATTGATATCACCAAATTGGGGGTAAAATTTCATTTTTTTTTAAATAGATAAAATATGAATGCATCATTAAAGTTACACTATCAGTATTACATTTTTCTTTAAGAAAATATTAAGTTTAGATTGAATAAAATTCCTCGTTCTTGAAAGGAAATCTGCCTTGAAAATATTAGAACCATAAATCAATTATCAAGTTGAGATGAATAGGAACAGACAAAACATTATGTTAAAAGCAAAAGCAATAAAATGTTCTGTAAAACAGTTGAAAAACAACATTGAATGTAGTGACATCTGTCTATGTGATGTGAAAATTGAAATGTAGGTTCATATCGGATTAGAATTTGGCAAACTTATGTGTGCAGGTTTCTGACTTTGGTTTCAAAATGATTTCCGTGTTCTCAACAGACAGGTCATAAACGTTTCTATTAGTATGGGTAGTCAAGTGGAGCAGGGGTCTAAGGCGCTGCATCTCAGTTCTCGAGGTATCACTTCAGTACTTGGTTTGAATCCAGGCTGCATCACATCTGGCTGTGATTGGGAGTCCCATGGGGTGGTGCACAATTGGCCCAGCATCGTCCAGGTTTGGCTGGTGTAGGCCATCATTTGTTCTTAACTGACTTGCCTGGTTAAATATAACATTCTAAACCAGCAAGGGTCATGCAACTGAAATGTGTTCAAATCTAGTAACAGGAAATAGAGACATTGCTGCATCTTCAAACATGGACTAAATGGTTTGTGTAACCAAGTCACTGTTGTGTTTCTGAAAACAGAGCTGTGGAATACAACAAACATGACAAAATCACATTCAAAGATATGCAATACAATTTGGCAGTGAGATCCAAATCTCACTGACTGCTTTTGTAAATCAGATATCAATATGAATACAATAACTTGTAAGTCCAATGTGTCAGGTTCAAGGTAAAAGCAATTCATGACAGATATTCATATTGGCATTTTAGTAATTTAGCAGACACTCTTACCAAGTACAACTTTAGGGGTGAAGCAATTAGGGTTAAGTGCCTTGCATAGACAGAATTGTTTTGTTTGTTCGGGATTTGAACCGGCGACCTTTCGGATACTGGCCCAATGATCTTAACCACTAGGCTACCTAAAGAAGTTAGGCAGTGACATCATAGGTGGGCGTGGTCAACAGGCCGATTTAACCATATGCATCGATCCTTTGCACATTCACATATTTGTCCAGCATTGTGTGTGACATCAAAGGGAGAAGACTATGATTTCATGTGGACACCGCGCATGGATTTTATGTTGTTGTTTGCATAACCTAAAGCAAAACTTTGTTAGCTTCTTGTTGAGAAAACGTCAGGGTTATTCTACAAGACAGAACACATTAATCAAGTAAGACATAAGACAACAAGGAACATATAACATGGACAAACATATGCCTATATGGGACATAGAGGAGGAGTTGTCTGGTCAAGGTCTTCTGTAAAAGTCACTTCAAAATGGGGGAGAATCACAACCTCCCATTCACAATACTAAAATCCACTGGTTTCATCTCAGAGCCGAGTATGCTATAGAAAACCAGCCAGGCTGACATGTTCTCCTACTAATGTGCACATAAACAGGAGCATCGAGCCGATGCCAAGAAATTCATCCAAAGACTCAGCTTTCTGTAGAGCCAGTGATGAGGCATAATGTCAGAAAGAAAACCGACAGTAGTTTGTCATAAAGTTGAAATCGGAAATCATCAGAACAGTTCATCTTCGCTGTGTAAAGGAGTCAATCATCATTAGAACAACAAGCATGTACAAGTTATTTTCGCCAATGACATTAGACTATCCTGTGTAGGCTATCAATAAACAGCCACCCAGGCAGCTACTGGCTATCATAGGGGGTGAGATAGAGACATGCAGCATTGTCATAAGAGAGCAAGCTACAAACCAGACATCATGTAGCCTATAAAACAATGGCAAGTGTGGGCATTCTAAAGCTAAGATGACGATAATAGGAGTTTATCATCAGAATCCTAAGGGCTGTACAGTGTCGAGATCAGAACTGGGGTCAATTCCAATGGTTCCAATTCTAACTCTGCAGCAGTTTAAGGGACAGTTCTCAACCGAAAGTGGTGCTCGTCTCCTCAAGGTGCAGTGGGGGTGTTTTATTTGATTAGGATCTCTTTCCGTCCTGTTTTGGACTAATCTTCCAAGAGTCCTTGTGTTTCTGTTCAGTGGAATGGATGTGAGAGAGGTTTAGGTTTAACCCAGAGGCCCTGGCTCCAATCCCAGTACCACCCCCCACACTCCCGATTCCCAAACCGTCTCATCGAAACGAGCCAATCCACACGCTAAAACCGTTGGTATGGAAACGGACCAGTAAAGCTCCAAATCTCTAATTTTTCACATCCCTTACTGGCACACAGGCACGCACACACACAAAAGAACCAAATAATTCTATATACAACACTATATATACAAAGGTATGTGGACACCACTCCTCTTTCTGTTCACCTGTCACAGTTCTGTATATCTTATTTTGGATTAGATTTTTTTTAAAACCTATAACTCTTTCTGTCTGTCTGCTCTTTTATGTTTATATAAGAATTGTATGCTTGTCTTTACTACAATGTACCTATACACCTTTCTTGTGAGTGTTCAATTAAACATATTTGATCAAGGCTACTGATCATATACTGTATGTTTGGTTCAGCTCTGTGAAGTCTTCAGCATCAAGCGTTGGGCCCGAATCTACTCATTTGAAGGGGTGTCAACATACTTTTGTTCTTGCTCCCGAGTGGCGCAGTGGTCTAAGGCACTGCATCTCAGTGCAAGAAGTGTCACTGCAGGTCTTGGTTCGAATCCAGGCTGCATCACATCTGGCTGTGATTGGGAGTCCCATAGGGCAGTGCACAATAGGCCCACCGTCGTCCGGGGTAGGCCGTCATAGTAAAGAATAATTTGTTCTTAACTGACTTGCCTAGTTAAATCAATAAAAACATGTGTATGACCTCTGATGTAGCATGAAAGACCAAATAAAATGTATTTATTTTAGTTCAGTGATTTAAATAAACAGGAATATCAAAGTTATTTGTGACAGGACACTAGCGATATTCATAAAAACATTGAAATAATAAAAAAATCCACTTTAAAAATAAAATAATATACAGATCCCCTGCAGAACCTCTGTAGACCCCTAGGTGCCCGCGGACCCCTGATTAAATACCCTTGATTTAGTCACCTTCATTTTGGCCATCCTACAAAGGATGGACCATTGGTTTTCTTAGAGGATTATTTACACAATTAACAAATGGTCAAAATATGCTTTTGTAATTGGACATCCTATTAATTAATTGATTCATTCTACGAATATATATGCTCTATGGCATATCTATTGATATTAATTTCCGGAGGGCGCTCTGTGGCTTCATCATAGGCAACTTTAGCCGAAACTCCTACCAAAAAACATTTTTTTTTACGCCAGAATTGCAAAAGTGATGTGCAACGCAGTGTTCGTCTGGTTAATACTCGGGTCAAAAGGCTGTCCTGATGGTAGTCTAGTCTTGCTTTGAACTGACAGCAGTACCAGTAGTAATGGACCCCACAGCAGTAGGGGTGAGATGTGTTGAGACACTCGAACGCTTTTTCATATTGTCCGCTGACGTTATGCAGTAACCAAGCCACGTATGGTGTCCGTGGCCCAGGTACGTCTCGTGGTCCTCGGTCGAGTGTTGTCCTGCGGGGAAGTGGTGGGAATCGCCGCGGCGACGTTGGCTTCAATCGCCTTGTGCTTCACCTTCTTGCCTCCGGTGGCGGGGCAGAGAACGCTCAGGGGGGTCCAGGTATATGAGAAGCAGCAATAGGCGCCGTATC
Source organism: Oncorhynchus masou masou (assembly GCF_036934945.1). NCBI lineage: Eukaryota > Metazoa > Chordata > Actinopteri > Salmoniformes > Salmonidae > Oncorhynchus > Oncorhynchus masou. The sequence goes on along the minus strand of NC_088229.1, from coordinate 66,993,693 downwards.
CCCATGGTGTGGTTAACTTGTCAGTTTGAGAGTTGCCACATGTGATGTGGCAATTAGATCAGGATCAGCTCACGGAACAATTAGATCTCAACCGAAAGCGGTGCTCGTCGCCTCCTCCACTCAAGGCGCGGAGGTGGTGTGGGTGTGTGTTTCTGTTCACTCGAAGGGGTGTGTGTTTTATTCCGACACCTCACATCATCAGAGAGAGAGAAGACAAAAGGAGAGGTTTTGGTTGAAACGGGAGATGTTTCTGTCGTATCATTCATAAAACCAGTTTACCAGGCCTAGACCTTCGCGCGCTCTATTGGCATCCTCTTTCGAGTCCGTGCGCGGTGGTGAATAGCGATCCACCTCGCGGTCAGTTTGTGACAGAGATGGGAGAGGTGTGCCATTTCTTTACCAGGCTGTGACACTGACACAGCGGCCAGAATGGATCCAAACACCCGGAAAATGATGCTTCTGATCGGCCTCAACTGCCTCTGGCTCCAAGTGCTTTCAGAGGTAAGCTACTACGATCAGTAGCCAATTTAGTGGCCCCTATGTGCTATAATTGCGTTCCTTTTCAAGGTGAGACCTTTTTTTCCTCACACTTTAATATCCCGTACGTAGACTATGTTTACTCTTGCGAATATCTTGGAAAAAGTATATCTTGCAAAACAGATTTGATCTAAATTAAATTAACCTTGAGAAATACGGTCAAATAAAACAACAGTGTCCCTTTTCTTTTTGAAGGTGCGCCGACATAACGGTCATTAGGCTAGGTGCTATAGGCTACGTTTTTATAATGGTTGGAATCACATACTTCATTATAATGGAACATTATTTACGTTTTGTTGCGTTTTTTAATTATCATTTCATTCAACAATACTTCGTTTTAGCCTATAGGTACCACAATGAGGTAGAGAGAGACTAATTGTGCTGGACGAAGCCGTTTGAATGTAGGTGCACGCATTAGATCGCCTTTATTATCAGGCAGGCATCAATAATATACATTATTGTTCCGCGTCAGTGTTTGCACACAAGAGTCTGTTTTATGTCTTTGTCTAATTGAGCGGATAAAGCGCGCGCGCGCACACACACACACACACACACACACACACACACACACACACACACACACACACACACACACACACACACGGTTCCCTCATGGCGGGGTGTCATAGGAACCAGCCCGTGCCTGTTTTCCCCTGGTGGCGCGTAGATGTACAGTTGCACCACGCGCTGTTTCCCGTTGTCGCAGCAATTCAATCACCCAGCCCTCCAGCAGAACATCAGCACCATCTGTATCTGCAATATGCATTATGTTGTATTGAGACACAATGTAGCCCTATTGCCTATAGGCTTACGAGTGAATAATTTCTCAATAGGCCTACAACTGTTGCTCCGTATTCGAAGTTATCCTTTCAAGCAGATAATCCCGAGTTGGCACTATATTACTGTCTCATGGATCCCTCAACAAGCATCTTTTAGTTAAGGAGATTGGAGGGGCGAGGTAAGGTGAGGTGGGCTGTGGCTAGATGGTTTACAGCTATGGATTGAAGTGACTTTTCATAGTAGGTTAGTAGAGTATTTTAGCTAAACCTAATCATTTTCCTAATCTTGACCTAATTCTCCTAGCCTGCTGCTTAAGTTCTCCTAACCTGCTACAAATAGTAACTTCTGTCTGTTGAGGTGTGTGTAGGCTAAGACTGGTTGTGGGAGGGTCAGGGGTCAGGGGGGAAGCCAGTGTGGTGTTAATGACACAGAACTGGTTTGGTGAATCATGTGAAGAGAAACCTTGCCTGAGACATGTAGACTTGTGTTAGCTCCCAGAGCTATTGCTTAGGCTTTAGCTTAGCTGGCTCTGCTGACTGTCTTGTGGTGGATATCTGTGTGTGTCTGTCCCTGTTCTGTAACCCTGTCCCTGTGTGCGGCTATGCAGACACCGTGGTGTACAGATTTGAGGCCATCGGTTCCAATACCAACACAATTTTACCATTTAGAATGCATGCCCAGTACACTGATTCATTCTAAGTGGTATGTTAGTGTGAATATTGGAACAGATCGAGCCTCTCTCTGTCCAGATGTGTTGGTTTGGTCTCAGCTGTGGTAACATCTGATACGCTGCTGTAACAGTATGATAACTGTGAGATTGATATGAGTGGAGATATCATCAGCATGTTAGGTTTTCATCAGAAACCCCTGTTCACTGTGTAATATGATTAGCCTGGGCAATATCACAGGGATGTGACACTCGTGTGTGTGTGTGTGTGTGTGTGTGTGTGTGTGTGTGTGTGTGTGTGTGTGTGTGTGTGTGTGTGTGTGTGTGTGTGTGTGTGTGTGTGTGTGTGTGTGTGTGTGTGTGTGTGTGTGTGTGTGTGTGCGTGCGTGTGTGTGTGTGTGTGCGTGCGTGTGTGTGCCTGCCTGCCTGCATTCCTGCTTGCATTCCTGCTTGCATTCTAACTTCCTTGAGTGGAAATGAACTGTCGAAGTCAAGGTGAAGAGGATGAAATGTTCATAGATGTTATCTGAGTCCTCTTTTATCCAGTTTCCTCTCCTCTTCTTGTCTCTCCTCTCTCTCTGACCTGGTTTGTGTGACTATGAGAGGCTGTACTACACAGCATTCTGTCAGATACTATCTGAAACGGTCTCATACTTGCTTCTTCATGACCCAGGTCTCTGTATTCTGCATGCCTGTGTGTCTGAAGTGTTTGTGCGTGTGACAGGATGGAATTTCACCTGCATCGTCTGCACATCACAAGACAAGCCCACTGAGCTAAAGCCTCTTAGACAAGGTCATTCATCATGCGAGCGGGGTTCAACAAACCACTTTGGTTACTTTTTTGACGTTTGTCTTTTATTGGTGGAAAACCCAATTTCCCCTCTATTGATAGTATTTATTTGTGCTGTAACAGATATGATGTGAAATGTTGACAGTAGGTTGTCTGACGTCATGTGAATCTGAAACAATGTCTGTGTTCCTCTCCTCTCAGGTGATAGCTGATGACAGTTATTTAAACGAGGTGCAAAACGCAGGTAGGCTAATAATCCCTTCTTTTCTCTTCTTCCTATTCTCCCCTTTCCCTCTCCCTTCCCCCTTTCCCTCTCCTATTCCCTCCCCTTTCCCTCTCATATTCCCCTCCCCCTTTCCCTCTCCTATACCCCTTCCCCTTTCCCTCTCCTATTCCCCTCCCCCTTTCCCTCTCCTATTCCCCTCCCCCTTTCACTCTCCTATTCCCTCTCCTATTCCCCTCCCCCTTTCCCTCTCCTATTCCCCTCCCCCTTTCACTCTCCTATTCCCCCCCTCCCCCTTTCCCCCCTCTCCTATTCCCCTCCCCCTTTCACTCTCCTAATCCCCCTCCTATTCCCCTCCCCTTCCCTCTCCTATTCCCCTCCCCCTTTCCCTCTCCTATTCCCCTCCCCCTTTCCCCTCTCCTATTCCCCTCCCCCTTTCACTCTCCTATTCCCCCTCCTATTCCCCTTTCCCCCCTCCCCCTTTCCCTCTCCTATTCCCCTCCCCCTTTCACTCTCCTATTCCCTCCCCTTTCCCTCTCCTATTCCCTCCCCCTTTCACTCTCCTAATCCCCCTCCTATTCCCCTCCCCCTTCCCTCTCCTATTCCCCTCCCCCTTTCCCTCTCCTATTCCCCTCCCCTTTCACTCTCCTAATCCTCCCTCCTATTCCCCTCCCCCTTCCCTCTCCTATTCCCCCCTCCTATTCCCCTCCCCCCTTCCCTCTCCTATACCCCTTCCCCTTTCCCTCTCATATTCCCCTTTCACTCTCCTATTCCCCTTTCCCTCTCCTATTCCTCTCCCCCTCCCCTCTGATATTCCCCTCTCCTATTCCCCTCCCCCTTTCCCTCTCCTATACCCCTTCCCCTTTCCCTCTCCTATTCCCCTTTCCCTCTCCTATTCCCCGTTCCCTCTCCTATTCCCCTTTCCCTCTCCTATTCCCCTTTCCCTCTCCTATTCCCCTTTCCCTCTCCTATTCCCATCCCCCCTCCCTCTCCTATTCCCCTCCCCTTTCCCTCTCCTATTCCCCTCCCCTTTCCCTCTCCTATTCCCCTCCCCCTTTCCTCTCATATTCCCCTCCCACTTTCCCTGTCCTATTCCCCTCCCCCTTTCCCTCTCCTATTCCCCTTCCCCTCTCCTATTCCCCTCCCCTCTCCTATTCCCCTCCCCCTTTCCTTTCCCTCTCTTATTTCCTCCCTTTCCCTCCTATACCCTCCCCTTTCCCACTCCTATTCTCCTCTCCCCCTCTCCTATTCCCCTCCCCCTTTCCCTCTCCTATACCCCTTCCCCTTTCCCTCTCCTATTCCCCTTTCCCTCTCCTATTCCCCCTTTCCCTCTCCTATTCCCCTTTCCCTCTCCTATTCCCCTTTCCCTCTCCTATTCCCATCCCCCTCCCCTCTCCTATTCCCCTCCCCCTTTCCCTCTCCTATTCCCCTCCCCCTTTCCCTCTCCTATTCCCCTCCCCCTTTTCCTCTCATATTCCCCTCCCACTTTCCCTGTCCTATTCCCCTCCCCCTTTCCCTCTCCTATTCCCCTTCCCCTCTCCTATTCCCCTCCCCCTCTCCTATTCCCCTCCCCCTCTCCTATTCCCCTCCCCTTTCCTTTCCCTCTCTTATTTCCTCCCTTTCCCTCCTATACCCTCCCCTTTCCCACTCCTATTCTCCTCCCCCTCTCATATTCCCCTCCTCTTTCCCACTCCTATTCCCCTCCCCCTCTCATATTCCCCTTCCCCTTTCCCTCTCCTATTCCCTCCCCTTTCCCTCTCTTATTTCCTCCCCTTTCCCTCTCCTATTCCCTCCCCTTTCCCTCTCCCCATTTCTTTGTGCTCCATAAAATGTCCCACCCCTTCTTCCCCTACTCATATAGTCTCCCTTCCTACTCACTCATGTCCTTCTAGACTCTTTTTCCCCTCCTCCCATTTCATCCATCTTTATTCCTTCTTTCTCTTTGTGGCTGGTGGTTGTGATGGGGGTGGGGTTCTCTCGCTCACTGCAAAGGCCAGCTGATTCATCATTTCTGGTCTCACTCCAAGTGTCAAAATCCACAAAGCACACATACTGTATGCACACACACAAGTCTTTAATTTTTATAATTTATTTACAACACACAACAAATCCCATTCAACCAACATCAAAACACACCGCATGTAAACACACAACAACATTTTCCTCCCTCATCCTGGTCTAAATCATAAATCATATATTTCTATATATATATAAAGACAGCAGAGTCTCTAACTGGCCAAGAGTTCTGATGGTTCGGATTGGGTGAAATATGCGTGAGGATATGTCTGGGATATGATGATGCAAAAGGCCCTCCTTAGTTTGATTAGCGTACAGTACATCAGTATGCTTTACTATGGTGTGTGTAGCTGATGGTGTAAACATGAGTATCTCATGTGTGTGTGTGCACCGCATGCATGCATGTTAGAGCACAGATACACACCAACCCCCCCATATGGTCTCAACTCTCTGTGTTAGAGCACAGATACACACCAACCTCCCCATATGGTCTCAACTCTCTGTGTGTTAGAGCACAGATACACACCAACCCCCCCATATGGTCTCAACTCTCTGTGTGTTAGAGCACAGATACACACCAACCCCCCCATATGGTCTCAACTCTCTGTGTGTTAGAGCACAGATACACACCAACCCCCCCATATGGTCTCAACTCTCTGTGTTAGAGCACAGATACACACCAACCCCCCCATATGGTCTCAACTCTCTGTGTGTTAGAGCACAGACAACCCCCCCCCATATGGTCTCAACTCTCTGTGTGTTAGAGCACAGACAACCCCTCCCCCCATATGGTCTCAACTCTCTGTGTGTTAGAGCACAGGCAACCCCCCCCCCATATAGTCTCAACTCTCTGTGTGATAGAGCACAGACAACCCCCCCCCCATATAGTCTCAACTCTCTGTGTGTTAGAGCACAGACACCCCCACCCCCATATAGTCTCAACTCTCTGTGTGTTAGAGCACAGACAACCCCCCATATAGTCTCAACTCTCTGTGTGTGCTTGTGAACCGTGTCAAATGCTCATTGAGAATGTGAAATGGATTATGGGAGCTGAGAGAATGAGGATGGTTCCCATAGCGATGGAGGAGAGTGTGGTTGTCGTAGCAACGCAGTATTGTCGTCCTAGTGATCGATGTTGGTATGTGTGTCTGCATGCGGTGATTGGCGCTTGGCGTTTACAAACTGATTCATGATGCAATGATCAAGTTATTATTCCAATTAAATTCAAATAGGCATTATGGAATCTTGACAAAATCGAAACATTTATTAGGCCTACAGAATATAATGCAATTCTCTTATCAGTGCTGCAGGGAGAGATGTAGATGGAAGGACACAGGAAAGAAGAGGAGTCAGTTCCAAGCAGAGGGACTGGGGGATAAGAGATGGTGTGTATAGCAGGCTAGAGAGTCAACGTTTTTAGTCATTTAGCAGATGCTCTTATCCAGAGCAACTAAGGTTAATAAGTGCCTTGCTCAAGGGCACGTCAATGATTTTTCACCTAGCCGGATCAACGTTTTGAACCACAGATCCTTCCAATGGCGCTATCATTGTACCGTCGTAATTATCACAGGGATTGAAGTACGGATAAAGTCTCTCAGTGAAGGTGTAGCCAGTAAAATAGTAGATATAAGACCTGGCCTCCACATTTATAGTTATATAGTAATATTTCAACCCAGTACATACACATTTACCTATAGACTATATACAGTTGAAGTCGGAAGTTTACATACACTTAGGTTGGAGTCATTAAAACTTGTTTTTCAACCACTCCACAAATTTCTTGTTAACAAACTATAGTGTTGGTGAGTCGGTTAGGACATCTACTTTGTACATGACACAAGTAATGTTTCCAACAATTGTTTACAGACAGATTATTTCACTTATATTTCACTGTATCACAATTCCAGTGGGTCAGAAGTTTACATACACCAATTTGACTGTGCCTTTAAACAGCTTGGAAAATTTCAGAAAATTATGTCATGGCTTTAGAAGCTTCTGATAGGCTAATTTACATAATTTGAGTCAATTGGAGGTGTACCTGTGGATGTATTTCAAGGCCTACCTTCAAACTTTGTGCCTCTTTGCTTGACATCAAAAGAAATCAGCCAAGAGCTCAGAAGAAAATTGTAGACCTCCACAAGTCTGGTTCATCCTTGGGAGCAATTTCCAAACGCCTGAAGGTGCCACATTCATCTGTACAAACAATAGTATGTAAGTATAAACACCATGGGACCACGCAGCCGTCATACCGCTCAGGTAGGAGACGCGTTCTGTCTCCTAGAGATTAACGTACTTTGGTGCGAAAAGTGCAAATCAATCCCAGAACAACAGCAAAAGACATTGTGAAGATGCTGGAGGAAACAGGTACAGAAGTATCTATATCCACAGTAAAACGAGTCATATATCGACATAACCTGAAAGGCTGCTCAGCAAGGAAGAAGCCACTGCTCCAACACCGCCATGAAAAAGCTAGACTACGGTTTGCAACTGCACATGGGGACAAAGATCATACTTTTTGGAGAAATGTCCTCTGGTCTGATGAAACAAAAATAGAACTGTTTGGCCATAATGACCATCGTTATTTTTGGAGGAAAAAGGGGGATGCTTGCAAGCCGAAGAACACTATCCCAACCGTGAAAAATGGGGATGGCAGTATCATGTTGTGGGCGTGCTTTGCTGCTGGAAGGATTGGTGCACTTCACAATCGATGGCTTCATTAGGAAGGAAAATTATTTGGAGATATTGAAGCTACATCTCAAGACATCAGTCAGAAAGTTAAAGCTTGGTCGCAAATGGGTCTTCCAAATGGACAAGCATACTTCCAAAGTTGTGTCAAAATGGCTTAAGGACAACAAAGTCAAGGTATTGGAGTGGCCATCACAAAGCCCTGACCTCAATCCTATAGAAAATGTTTGGGCAGAACTGAAAAAGCATGTGCGAGCAAGGAGGTCTACAAACCTGACTCAGTTACACCAGCTCTGTCAGGAGGAATGTGCCAAAATTCACCCAACTTATTGTGTGAAGCTTGTGGAAGGCTACCTGAAATGTTTGACCCAAGGTCAACAATTTAAAGGCAAAGCTACCAAATAATAATTGAGTGTATGTAAACTTCTGACCCACTGGGAATGTGATGAAATAAATAAAAGCTGAAATAAATCATTCTCTCTACTATTAATCTGACATTTCACATTCTTAAAATAAAGTGGTGATCCTACCTGACCTAAGAAAGATAATTTTTACTTGGATTATATGTCAGGAATTGTGAAAAACTGAGTTTAAATGTATTTGGCTAAGGTGTATGTAAACTTCCGACTTCAACTGTACATAACACCATATTACTTCAGATATCATTGCGGCATAGGATTACATGTCCATACTAATTTCAGATAATATCATGTGCTAAAGTACAACATTGCATTCAGTCTGTGTGATTGACAGGACAGATGACGAATGGGGCTACGTTTGGACCAAGTTCATTATCACAGGTGTTGAAGTATGGATAGAGTTTCTCAGTGAAGGTACAGCCAATGAAAGAGTAGATATGAGCCCTGGCCTCCACATTGTAGAAGGAGACCAAACCCCCCTCATAGTCCACAAACACCCCTACTTTCTGGGGCTTCTCTCTCAGGGAGAGAGGGACATGGGGAGAGGTGTAGGCCTCATAGATATCCTCACCCCTCATATACACAGTCCAGAGGCCATTGAAAGGACTCATATTTATGTCAGCTGTCCTGTTGATGGACTCCCTGGCCACTCCTAACAGCCACTCAGCTTTTCCCTTCACCTGCACCTCATAGTAGAATCTCCCCGAGGAGAAACTCTCTTTTCCCAGGACAGAGAGGTGATTCAAAAACCTCTCTGGGTTATAGAATGTCTTTGCGTTGTCAGGGAGTTTCTGCCTCGTGCCTCCATATCTCACTTGTTTCCGGTCCCTAGACAAGATGAGGAATGGATGTGCTGTATCAGGGTCGAGGGTCACATGCGCTGACCACTGCTGAATTGTCTTCAGCTCAACATCACACAACCTCTTCACCGCTCTCTCTAGTTCCTCCTGAAGTGTCTGCTCCAGCTCCGACACAGCTCTCCTCAGTCGCCCCAAACACATATCAATGTGAACACTGACCTCAGACCAGTCCTTTGTGTGTTTCGGGGTACACAGGGATGGGAAGGTCTGGAGGAGGAGGAGGTGGTCCTCAGTGTGTGAGTGCTGCTCCAGCTCAGTGCTTCTCCTCTGTAGCTCAGTAATTTCCTGCTCCAGCTGTTTAATGAGCCCATCAGCACGATTCTCTGCTGCTTTCTGCTTCTCCTCAACCACCTCAATGAACTCAGCCTGGCTTCTCTGAATGGAATCCATCAGATCACTGAAGACCTGCAGGCTGTCCGCTATTTCTCTCTCTGCGTCTCTCTTGTTGAGCTCTACTAAGTGTTTGACCTCCTGAACCTTCTCTAGTCGCTCCTGGATCATCTGCCATATCTGTCGCCCCGTCTTCCCCAGCTGAACCTTCCTCTCTCCACACTCTTCCTCTAGTGGGACGGCGTGGTGAGTCTTGTGGTCAGTCTCAATGCAGAACTGACACACACACGTCTGGTCGGTCCTACAGAACAGCTTCAGCAGTCTGTCATGCTTCTTACACATCCTGTCTTCCAGGTTGTCAATGGGGTCTATTAGCTTGTGCCTTTTCAGGCCGGTGACTCTCTGATGAGGCTGCAGGTGAGTCTCACAGAAAGAGGTCAGACACTCCAGGCAGGACTTCAGGGCCTTGAGCCTTGTCCCAGTGCAGACGTCACAGGACACTTCCCCAGCCTCGGCAGGGGACTCGTCTGTGTCTCTGATTTCGTCTGTGTCTCTGATTCTGATCATCTTAAAATGATCTACAACATCTCTGAATGCTGTGTTGATATTGAGTTCTGGTCTTGTGTAGAATGTCCTCTTACACATTGGACACTGGCAACGGTCAGTTGTATCCCAGTATCCGCTGATACAGACGTTGCAGAAGTTGTGTCCACATGGAGTGGAGACAGGCTCAGTGAACACATCCAGACAGATAGAGCACTGGAACTGCTCTTCAGACAGGACACGGCTAGAGGACGCCATTTCTGGAACACAATAAAATAACTATAAAATACTTCCTGGAATGAGTCAGCATTTAGACCGTAAACTGGTGGGGGGGTTTTCTCTCACTCTCAGTGACCTCGGTATCCTGAATGTTAGTTGCAATCCTGCTGTCAAGGTTTTCCCATCTCCTTCTGTCTCTATTTCTCTTACTCACCTAAAAATCTTGTTTTCCTTTAATTCCTAGACAAAGGTAGACTCTTAAGCTGCAATGTTATCTTTCTGAGGAACAGGATAATGGTTGTTTCGGTGTGCAGTTTCCTCGTCTATATTTAACTTTCACTTCTGCAAAGTGACTCAACTCCTTATATGCGCTTTGCATAGCTTTGCTCTTAAAGGGACAGCGTTGATATTTCATATGCCTGTCTGAAGTCTCTGCTGAGGGTTCAGGTTCTAGCATTCTGGGGGCCCTTACGTGACATTTGTTTGGGGGCGGGGCAAACTCCTGGCAAATTTTACAGTGGAAAGAAACATTTCCTGCAATTCTACACATTTTCCCATGGGGCGAAGAGAAAACTGCAATTGCAACACAATATAACACATTTCCTAAAATTCTAGTCATTTTGCCATAGTAAGTTGAGAACCCGACTGAGTTTTCTAGACAGTCTACGCAAACGGAGCTGACGGAGGTCTGTTGGCATCGCGTTCCAAAAATTCAGCCGCACAAACGTACATAGAACTACGTAGAGAGTGATGGGTCTCCGCCGGCTCCGTTTGTATAGATTGTCTAGACCCCTTAAGCAACCGCTTATGTCGCTTATGCCTGCAACCGGCTCTGTCAGATTCTCAGTAACCAAGGTTAACGTGTCAATTGCTTTAATAAGCCATTGACGTTATGTGGAATACAGTCCGAAAAATAAAACAGAATCTGTTACTGACAAGATTATGGTTTAGCTTCTAACATAACAGGCCGTTTTCCTGGATACAGATGAAGCCTAGTCTTGGACTAAGAATCACTTTCAATGGAGAGTCCACATCTGTCTATTCCAGGGCTGTTTATTCCACGTCTGTCTATTCCAGGGCTGTTTATTCCACGTCTGTCTATTCCAGGGCTGTTTATTCCACGTCTGTCTATTCCTGGGCTGTTTATTCCACGTCTGTCTATTCCAGGGCTGTTTATTCCACGTCTGTCTATTCCAGGGCTGTTTATTCCACGTCTGTCTATTCCAGGGCTGTTTATTTCACGTCTGTCTATTCCTGGGCTGTTTATTCCATGTCTGTCTATTCCAGGGATGTTTATTCCACGTCTGTCTATTCCAGGGATGTTTATTCCACGTCTGTCTATTCCAGGGATGTTTATTCCACGTCTGTCTATTCCAGGGATGTTTATTTCATGTCTGTCTATTCCACGTCTGTCTATTCCAGGGCTGTTTATTCCACGTCTGTCTATTCCAGGGATGTCTATTCCACGTCTGTCTATTCCAGGGATGTTTATTCCACGTCTGTCTATTCCAGGGATGTTTATTCCACGTCTGTCTATTCCAGGGATGTTTATTCCACGTCTGTCTATTCCAGGGCTGTTTATTCCACGTCTGTCTATTCCAGGGATGTCTATTCCACGTCTGTCTATTCCAGGGCTGTTTATTCCACGTCTGTCTATTCCACGTCTGTCTATTCCACGTCTGTCTATTCCAGGGCTGTTTATTCCACGTCTGTCTATTCCACGTCTGTCTATTCCAGGGATGTTTATTCCACGTCTGTCTATTCCAGGGATGTTTATTCCACGTCTGTCTATTCCAGGGATGTTTATTCCACGTCTGTCTATTCCAGGGATGTTTATTCCACGTCTGTCTATTCCAGGGCTGTTTATTCCACGTCTGTCTATTCCTGGGCTCTTTATTCAATGGCTTTTTATTCAATTTTTTTTTTATTCCTTGACTCTTTAGTCCGGAACTCTTTAGTCCGGAGCTCTTTAGTCCGGGGCTCTTTAGTCCGGGGCTCTTTAGTCCGGGGCTAGGCTGCTTTTCCTTTGACTCCCCTCTCTCTTTCTCTCTTCCTTTTTCACTCTCTTCCTCTATCTTCCTCTTCCAGATTGGAATGGGGTATGAGGGGTACAGCCTCTGGGAAAGACTGTGTGTGTGTTTGGCATAGTTAGATGATGTTCAAGGAAAGCCAAGCTGTGTTTTTGTGAGAGATAACTATTGCAGCTCCTCTCTCTGTCCTGGCCATTAATCACAGGGTGTGTGTGTGTGTGTGCGTGTGCACGTGTAAGTGTGTCAGCCTGCATGTGTGTGCTGCATGAACTCTGTAGTCAGATTCAGCTCAGTGACAATAGAGTCTGATTCTGCTACTCTATGGAACGTGTGCTACATCTCTCTCTCTCTCGCTCTCTACCCCCTCTCTCTCTGCCTCTCTCTGCCTCTCTCTGCCTCTCTCTGCATCTCTCTCTCTCTCGCTCTCTACCCCCTCTCTCTCTGCCTCTCTCTGCATCTCTCTCACTCTCGCTCTCTACCCCCTCTCTCTCTGCCTCTCTCTGCATCTCTCTCACTCTCGCTCTCTACCCCCTATCTCTCTGCCTCTCTCTGCATCTCTCTCACTCTCGCTCTCTACCCCCTCTCTCTCTGCCTCTCTGCAGCTCTCTCTCTCTCGCTCTCTACCCCCTATCTCTCTGCCTCTCTCTGCATCTCTCTCACTCTCGCTCTCTACCCCCTCTCTCTCTGCCTCTCTCTGCATTCAGCTCTCTCTCATTCTCGCTCTCTACCCCTCTCTCTCTGCCTCTCTCTGCATCTCTCTCACTCTCGCTCTCTACCCCCCTCTCTCTGCCTCTCTCTGCATCTCTCACTCTCGCTCTCTACCCCCCTCTCTCTCTGCCTCTCTCTGCATCTCTCTCTCTCTCGCTCTCTACCCCCCTCTCTCTGCCTCTCTCTGTATCTCTCTCACTCTCGCTCTCTACCCCCTCTCTCTGCCTCTCTCTGCATCTCTCTCTCTCTCACTCTCTACCCCCTTTCTCTCTGCCTCTCTCTGCATCTCTCTCACTCTCGCTCTCTACCCCCTCTCTCTCTGCCTCTCTCTGCATCTCTCTCTCTCTCGCTGTCTACCCCCTCTCTCTCTGCCTCTCTCTGCATCTCTCTCACTCTCGCTCTCTACCCCCTCTCTCTGCCTCTCTCTGCATCTCTCTCTCGCTCTCTACCCCCTCTCTCTCTGCCTCTCTCTGCATCTCTCTCACTCTCGCTCTCTACCACCTCTCTCTCTGCCTCTCTCTGCATCTCTCTCTCTCTCGCTCTCTACCCCCTCTCTCTCTGCCTCTCTCTGCATCTCTCTCACTCTCGCTCTCTACCCCCTCTCTCTCAGCCTCTCTTGCATCTCTCTCTCTCGCTCTCTACCCCCTCTCTCTGCCTCTCTCTGCATCTCTCTCTCGCTCTCTACCCCCTCTCTCTCTCTGCCTCTCTCTGCATCTCTCTCTCTCGCTCTCTACCCCCTCTCTCTCTGCCTCTCTCTGCATCTCTCGCTCTCTCGCTCTCTACCCCCTCTCTCTCTGCCTCTCTCTGCATCTCTCTCACTCTCACTCTCTACCCCCCTCTTTCTCTCTCTCTCAATACAAGGGCGTTATTTACATGGGAAACACATGTTAACATTGCCAAAGCAAGTGAAATAGATCATAAACAAAAGTGAAATAAACAGTAAAAATGGACAGTAAACATTACACTCACAGAAGTTCCAAAACAGTAAAGACATTTCAAATGTCACATTATGTCTATATACAGTGTTGTAACGATGTACAAATGGTTAAAGTACAAAAGGGAAAATAAATAAACATAAATATGGGTTGTATTTACAATGGTGTTTGTTCTTCACTGGTTGCCCTTTTCTTGTGGCAACAGGTCACACATTTTGCTGCTGTGATGGCATTTTGCTGCTGTGATACATTTGACAGGAGGTTAGGAAGTGCAGCTCAGTTTCCACCTCATTTTGTGGGCAGTGTGAACATAGCTGTCTTCTCTTGAGAGCCAGGTCTGCCTTTCTCAATAGCAAGGCTATGCTCACTGAGTTTGTACATAGTCAAAGCTTTCCTTAATTTTGGGTCAGTCACAGTGGTCAGGTATTCTGCCACTGTGCTCTCTGTTTAGGGCCAAATAGCATTCAAGTTTGCTCTGTTTTTTTGTTAAGTCTTTCCAATGTGTCAAGTAATTATCTTTGACTTTTCTCATGATTTGGTTGGGTTTAATTATGTTGCTGTCCTGGGGCTCTGTGGGGTCTGTTTGGGTTTGTGAACAGAGCCCCAGGACCAGCTTGCTTAGGGGACTCTTCTCCAGGTTCATCTCTCTGTAGGTGATGGCTTTGTTATGGAAGGTTTGGGAGTCACTTCCTTTATTTAGGTGGTTGTAGAATTGAACACTTATTTTCTGGATTTTGTACATGGTGAATTCTGCATACAGAGTCTCAATTTGGTGTTTGTCCCATTTTATGAATTCTTGGTTGGTGAGCGGACCCCAGACCTCACAACCATAAAAGGCAATGGGCTCTATGACTGATTCAAGTACTTTTTGCCAGATCTTAATTGGTATGTCAAATGTTCCTTTTGATGACGTTGAAGGCCCTTTTTGCCTTGTCTCTCAGATCGTTCACAGCTTTGTGGAAGTTACCTGTGGCGCTGATGTTTAGGCCGAGGTGTGTATAGTTGTTTGTGTGCTGTAGGGCAACAGTGTCTAGATGGAATTTGTATTTGGGGTCCTGGTGACTGTACATTTTTGGAAAACTATTATTTTTGTCTTACTGAGATTTCCCCTAACACGGTTTTCCATTTGCCTAGCAGACCCTCATGTCAAATTGAGTCAAGCTTTTTTTGAAATCAACAAAGCATGAGAAGACTGTGCCTTTGTTTTTTTTGTTTTGTTTTTCAATTAGGGTGTGCAGGCTGAATACGGGGTCTGTCGTACGGTAATTTGGTAAAAAGTACTTTGTTTTCACTGAGGAAATGTACCAGTCTGCTGTTAATGATAATGCAGAGGATTTTCCCAAGGTTGCTGTTGATGACGCATATCCCACAGTAGTTATTTGGGTCACATCTGGGGGGGGAGTCTCTCTTTCTAGGCCTCCTTTCCATGCCTCTCTCTCTCTCTCTCTCTCTCTGACTCTCTCTCTCTCTCTCCCTGACTCTCTCTCTCGGCCTCTCTCTCTCTCTCGGCCACTCTCTCTCTCTCTCTCTCTCTCTCTCTCGCTCTCTCCCTCTCTCTCCCTGCCTCTCTCTCTGAATCTCTCTCGGCCTCTCTCTCGGCCCCCTCTCTCTCTCGGCCTATCCACTCTCTCTCTCGGGCCTCCCTCTTTGGCCTCTCGCTCTCTCGGGCCTCCCTCTTGGACCTCTCTCGGCCTTTGCCTCTATCTCGACCTCTGTCTGACTCGCTTTCGCTCTCTTGTCTTGCTCTCTCTATCTCTCATTCTCTCTCTCTCAGCCTCTCTCTCTCGGGCCTCTATCTCGGCCTCTGTCTGACTCACTCTCGCTCTCTGTCTTGCTCTCCCTCTCTCTTTGCCTCTCTCTCTCTGCCCCTCTCTCTTTCTCTCTGCCTCTCTCTCTCCCTTTCTCTCTCTCAGCCTCTCTCTCTTGGTCCTCTATCTCTGTCTCTCTTTCTCTGCCTCTCTGTCTCTCTATATCTCGGCCGAGAGAGAGAGAGGGGCCGAGAGAGGGGCCGAGAGAGAGGGGCCGAGAGAGAGAGGCGGAGAGAGAGAGTCAGAGTCAGAGAGAGAGAGGCAGGGAGAGAGGGAGAGAGAGAGAGGGGCCGAGAGAGAGAGAGAGTCAGAGAGAGAGAGAGGCAGGGAGAGAGAGAGAGAGAGAGAGAGCGAGAGAGAGAGGGAGAGTCAGAGAGAGAGAGAGGCATGGAAAGAGAGGCCTAGAAACTGCACAGCTCCAGTTCTAGGCCTCTCTTTCCATGCCTCTCTCTCTCTCTCTCTGACTCTCTCTCCCTGCCTCTCTCTCGCTCTGACTCTCTCTCTCAGCCTCTCTCTCTCTCTCTCTGCCCCTCTCTCTCTCTCTCTCTCTCTGACTCTCTGACTCTCTCTCTCTCTCTCCCTCTCTCTCCCTGCCTCTCTCTCTCTGACTCTCTCTCTCTTTCTAGGTCTCTCTTTCCATGCCTCCTCTCCATATCGCCTCTCCATATCTCCTCTCCATATCTCCTCTCCATATCTCCTCTACTTATCGCCTCTCCATATCGCCTCTCCATATCTCCTCTCCATATCTCCTCTCCATATCTCCTCTCCATATCTCCTCTACTTATCGCCTCTCCATATCTCCTCTCCTTATCTCCTCTCCATATCTCCTCTCCATATCCTCTCTTGCTATAAACCTCCCATCCCAACTGTCTCTCTTGTTCAGAGGGAGTCATAATTATGACAGTATCCTCTCTCTCTCTTGTCCCATCTCTCTCTCTCTCTCTCTTTGGTCAGCCCCTCTCTCCTGTTCGGAGGGTTTTACAGAGCTGGGTTTCTATAATGGCTCTGTGTCTCAGACGGACTCTGGCGCCCCCTGCCTGCGGTGGGCAGAGTTTCCAGACTACGTGCTGCAGTACCCTGGCCGAGGCCTTGGGGAGCACAGCTACTGCCGTAACCCTGACAGAGAGTCCAACCCCTGGTGCTTCTTCAGACAGACCTCTGGGGCCATCGGCTGGGCCTACTGCGACTGCCACCAGGGTAGGTTTATAGCAAAAATACTTTATTTATACATAGAGACAATATACTAAGCAAATCCAGTATTATATGCCGGGCCTACTGCGACTGCCAGGGAGGCCGTGTAGTGATTCCACTGAGCCCGTCCTCCTATAGCTCCTCAGAGTATCTACTCTGTATTTTTTCCAGACAATTGATTGGCTGATGTACCTGTCCTTCTCACCCTCTCTTAGGTGCAGCTCGGCTGGTGGGCGGGACATCGTCAAGAAGTGGACGTGTGGAGGTGTACCTGAATGGCCAGTGGGGGGCGGTGTGTGACTCTCATTGGACAGACAGAGATGCCAGTGTGATCTGCAGACATCTGGGGTTGGGGTAAGAGAGTTGTAGGAGTGTGTATGTTTGTGTGTGTGTGCCTCCTCATTGAGATCGGCACTGTAGCATCGCAGAATTTCCGTTTCAACTGTAAGACTGTGTGTGTGTGTGTGTGTGTGTGTGTGTGTGTGTGTGTGTGTGTGTGTGTGTGTGTGTGTGTGTGTGTGTGTGTGTGTGTGTGTGTGTGTGTGTGTGACCTCAGTGAGATCGGCACTGCTTTGCAACAGTCCAGGTTCGGCTCGGGCTCCGGCCTCTTCCATTACGAGCGGCTGAGTTGCCGTGGTGATGAGAGCTCCGTCAGCCAATGCCAGAGCAGGACATTTGTTACCGGGGATTGTAGCCATGGAAACGAGGCGGGAGTTGTGTGTGCTCCACCAGAAGGTCAGTAGGAAGCTAGAGAGAAGGAAACACAGTGCGTACCTCGTGCCCCTACTCAGCATCCATATTGTGCTGTTGTATCCTCCCCCAGGCAGTGGTCTTCCTCTACGATTGGTTGGAGGAGAAGAATACTTTGAGGGGCGTGTGGAGGTGTTCCACAGTGGTAGGTGGGGCTCTGTCTGCGATGACCAATGGGACGACAGAGATGCAGAGGTGGTCTGTCGACAGCTGGGCTTTGGGTGAGTGTGTGTGTGTGTGTGTGTGTGTGTGTGTGTGTGTGTGTGTGTGTGTGTGTGTGTGTGTGTGTGTGTGTGTGTGTGTGTGTGTGTGTGTGTGTGAGAGAGAGAGACTATAGGAGTAAATAGGAGAGGAGGAGTCATTATTGTTGTTTTGACCCATGTGTGTTTAGGGGTGTGGCGAAGGCCTGGTCGTGGGCCCACTTCGGACAGAGCTCAGGTCCCATCCTATTGGACGCCGTGAGGTGTACAGGAAATGAAGTCTTCCTGGACCAGTGTCTTCATGGAGACTGGGAACAACACAACTGTGACCATATGGAAGACGCTGGGGTATCCTGCAGCCCCTACACAGGTACACACACATAATTCATCCACGCACACACACACATTCCAAAAACGGATATAACGTGCACACATATGATTTACCGTGTGTGTGTGTGTGTGTGTGTGTGTGTTCTAGACGGTGTGGTGCGGTTGGTAGGAGGAGACAGTCCGTGGGAGGGTCGTGTTGAAGTGTTCCACTCTGGGGACTGGGGTACGGTGTGTGACGACCACTGGACTCAACAACACACACAGGTGGTCTGTCGACAGCTCGGATACAGGTATGTGTGTGTGTATACTTTCCACTGCAGGTATGATATGGGCTGTTGTGGTGACCATATTACCGCCGCACCGGCAATCATGAGTCATGTGACCCCAGTAAAATTTCAGGTGACAGTTATGCACTCTCTGACGTGTGTTGGTAGTCCCCATCTCGCTAACGATCATCAGATCCTAACGGCCTGGTACTCAGGGCTCTATTGTCCCTCCATCAGGTCATATTGGCCTGGTACTCAGGTCTCTATTATCCCTCCATCAGGTCCTATTGGCCTGGTACTCAGGGCTCTATTATCCCTCCATCAGGTCCTAATGGCCTGGTACTCAGGGCTCTATTGTCCCTCCATCAGATCCTATTGGCCTGGTACTCAGGGCTCTATTGTCCCTCCATCAGGTCCTATTGGCCTGGTACTCAGGGCTCTATTATCCCTCCATCAGGTCCTATTGTCCTGGTACTCAGGGCTCTATTGTCCCTCCATCAGGTCCTATTGTCCTGGTACTCAGGGCTCTATTGTCCCTCCATCATGTCCTAGTGGCCTGGTACTCAGGGCTCTATTATCCCTCCATCAGGTCCTATTGGCCTGGTACTCAGGGCTCTATTGTCCCTCCATCAGGTCCTAGTGGCCTGGTACTCAGGGCTCTATTGTCCCTCCATCATGTCCTAGTGGCCTGGTACTCAGGGCTCTATTGTCCCTCCATCAGGTCCTATTGGCCTGGTACTCAGGGCTCTATTATCCCTCCATCAGGTCCTAGTGGCCTGGTACTCAGGGCTCTATTGTCCCTCCATCATGTCCTAGTGGCCTGGGACTCTGGGCTCTATTGTCCCTCCATCAGGTCCTAGTGGCCTGGTACTCAGGGCTCTATTGTCCCTCCATCATGTCCTAGTGGCCTGGTACTCAGGGCTCTATTGTCCCTCCATCAGGTCCTATTGGCCTGGTACTCAGGGCTCTATTATCCCTCCATCAGGTCCTATTGGCCTGGTACTCAGGGCTCTATTGTCCCTCCATCATGTCCTAGTGGCCTGGGACTCTGGGCTCTATTGTCCCTCCATCAGGTCCTAATGGCCTGGTACTCAGGGCTCTATTGACCCTCCATCAGGTCCTAATGCCCTGGTACTCAGGGCTCTATTGTCACTCCATCAGGTCCTAATAGCCTGGTACTCAGGTCTCTATTGTCCCTCCATCAGGTCCTAATAGCATGGTACTCAGGGCTCTATTGTCCCTCCATCAGGTCCTAGTGGCCTGGTACTCAGGGCTCTATTGTCCATCCATCAGGTCCTAATGGCCTGGTACTCAGGGCTCTATTATCCCTCCATCAGGTCCTAGTGGCCTGGTACTCAGGGCTCTATTGTCCCTCCATCATGTCCTAGTGGCCTGGGACTCTGGGCTCTATTGTCCCTCCATCAGGTCCTAGTGGCCTGGTACTCAGGGCTCTATTGTCCCTCCATCATGTCCTAGTGGCCTGGTACTCAGGGCTCTATTGTCCATCCATCAGGTCCTAATGGCCTGGTACTCAGGGCTCTATTATCCCTCTACCAGGCCATTAGGACCTGATGCTCAGGGCTCTATTGTCCATCCATCAGGTCCTAATAGCCTGGTACTCAGGGCTCTATTGTCCCTCCATCAGGTCCTAATAGCCTGGTACTCAGGGCTCTATTATCCCTCTAACCACTCTGACATCAATATAGATGCTTTCAAAAAATCAAATAAAACACTTATTCAAAACAGTATCATGCTTTTAAAACTCACCTTGATTTGATCAATTTGAAGAACAACAGGTTGAAACGGAGTGGAAAAACATGGTTGTGTGGATGTCGTTTTCAAAACCTAACACAACGAAATGGACTGTGCTTTCTAAGACGATGATTCATGGATTAATAGACTAATGATAAATGGACTTCAGGAAGAATAGCTGCTGCTTTCGCAACAGCTAATGGGGATCCAAATAAAATACCAAATACGAAAAACACCCATAACATATTAGAGTTTATACCCATAGGCCTATATAGGAACCCAAGCCCGAAAACAAAATCTGAATTCAAATAATTATTGTGCTGTTATACAATACATATCCTACAGCATATTACACACGGCAGAAAACACGTTTTACTAAATGTCTTTTGGTACAAAGTTGGTCGAGCCTAATCTTCAAAATTAATCAAATTCTAGTAAACACCCTTCAGTGATGACTGTATTATTATACCTACTGGATGGACAGGTTACGTTATGCTGTGCTCCAAACGTTCGATCTATGAGTCTGGGAGAGAACATATAGGCCGAGGCCATGCTGTTGGTTCATTGATTGTGCATGACGGCCGAGCCTACAATTATAGTTAATTTGTATTTGATTTTGAGTGGCCTAGTAATTTTCATATTGAATAGGCTGACACCTTTTTTAGCTACAGAATATCTCACCACTGTCCGTTTCCATATGCTCCTTCACCCCTTTCTACAGCGCGCGGAGAGAGGGGTGTGTTTCGTTGTGAAAACACGCTACGATCGTGTGTGTGTGGAAAGCGGTCTCCATTTGCTATTCCAGTGCATACGGTTGAAGTTATTTTCCCCCTGCCCATTTGATAATGGGCCATTCAAAATCAATTCAAATTTGACATATTAGTAAAGACAAGATTAAATTGAGAATAGTGAAAATATGATAATTTGATGACAAAAGAGCGTGTGTAGCCTGGGGCAAGGAACAGAGCCCAATATTTTATTTTTTATTTATTGTATCTTTATTTAACTAGGAAAGTCAGTTAAGAACAAATTCTTATTTACAATGACGGCCAACCAGAAGGCCTCCTGTGGGGACGGGGGCTGGGATTAAAAATAATATTTATAAATAAATAAATATAGGACAAAAACACACATCACAACAAGTGAGACAACACTACATAAAGAGAGACCTAAGACAACAACATAGCAAGGCAGCAACACATGACAACACAGCATGGTAGCAACACAACATAACAACAACACAACAACAACACAACATGGTAGCAGCACAAAACATGGTACAAACATGACTGGACACAGAAAACAGCACAAAGGGCAAGAATAGACTATAGTCACATCATGCAGCCCATATATGTTTTGATTTCTAACACGTTCTAAGGTTTGTATCGTTCACAACTAAAGTGACCAAATAACTGTAAATCGAGCATATAGGACCTGTTTCAAATGTTCTTTTACACTCAACGTAAACACTTCATATGCTCACTCTTAAGTTAAGTTCAATTCAATTCTTCTTACTATAAAATCATATAATATAAAATAATGCCAGGGGACTTCTAAGCATATCTTGTCAGCTAAATGAACAAGCCCAGTGTCCCAGTGCCTATGTCAAGGGGGCATAGCCAGATAACACACAGTAGGTCAACTCCTTTTCTGTTCCTCTGAAATACATTTTCTTCATGTCATAATGTTTCTTTAGACCTGAATAAAATAAATAAAAGGATTTATTATATATTAAATAGATTTATTCAACTTTTAAAAATGTAAATGTTCCAAAGGTCTGCATCATGCGCGGAGGCGCTTAACTGTCTATGTTAATTAAAGGTCATTTACCGGGAGACCAGTGTAACGGATGTGAAATGGCTAGCTTAGTTAGCGGCACCGGCAGTCTTGGGCATGACAATAACCGTTTGACTAAATTTCATGACCGCCACAGCCCGAGGGATTACACTGGGAAGAGTCTTGTTGATGATTCCTGTAACCAGAAAACCCGCCCCACTGTTTAAATGTAGACTCAGTAATATGACATCACCGTAAACAGTTTAGACATCAAGAACCACCACATCGATGCCTTTTTAAGTTGATGTCATTTCATCTTCTACCTCTAGAGGGCATGCTGAGGTGGTGACTGACATAACGTTCGGCGGGGGTTCTGGTATCATCCTGTTGGACGATGTGCGTTGTGAGGGGACGGAGTCGTCCCTGCTGGACTGTCGCCATGGCACCTGGGGCCGTAGCGACTGTTCCCATGGAGAGGACGTGGGCGTGCGATGCAGGGCCGGACCTAAAGAGGAAGAGACCAATGAGGTGCCGGCTGTTGCACCTGCCACAGGTGAGGCCTACTCCGACAGCAATACGGCCAAGCGAACATCAGGCCTTTTCATTAGCTTGTACAAGTATGTTTGTGTTGCAGGTCCTCTGTTGCGTCTGTTTGGGGGTGGGAGCCATAACGAAGGTCGTGTGGAAGTCTATCTCCATGGAGACTGGGGGAGTATCTGTGACTCAGGCTGGAACGATCTGAACGCTGCTGTGGTCTGCAGACAGCTGGGCCACAGGTGAGTGTGTCTGTGTGTGTTCACAGACCTTTGTGTTGAAGAGTAGCTTCATTCAATACAGCATTTGCAATAACTCTCTTTATCTCCGTCTTTCACTCTCCCACTCTTCCCCCTTTTCCTGTTCTCCTTTTCTCCCTCTCCTCCTCCTCCTCCCTCAGTGGTCATGCGGTAGCAGCAGGTGGGTTCGGTCGGGGGAAGGGTCCTGTCCACCTGGACCAGGTGAGGTGTACCGGGAAGGAGGACTTCCTGGGGGAGTGTCCGTCTCTGGGCCGGGCCCGTGACGGCTGCAGATGGAGACAGGATGCAGGGGTGAGCTGTAACCACGCCCCCCGGGCAACAGAGGGCCAGGCCAGGCCAAGTGAGCTCACCTGTGGAGCGAGGAAGATTGTGGAGGAAGGGAACGAGAGGAAGAGTGGAGGAGAAGGAGAGAATGTACTCAGGTAAGAGAAGCTTTACGTACAGCGTAGATACACAGAATATCACACGACTCATGAGAAGACACAAGTTAACGCGTACAAACACCACACACAGACACTCTACCCTCCTCTCCCTCCCCCTCTCCTCTAGGACATTGTGGCCATGGCAGGTGTCAGTGTGGTTGGGTTCTGAGGGGAAAGATGGCCATCCTATCTGTAGTGGTACTCTGATCTCTCCCTGCTGGGCCCTGGCCTCCGCTCACTGCTTCACCAGGTGAGACCTCTCCTTTTCCTTTCTCCTCTCCTTTTTTTAGTCATTCCTTGTTTCTGCTTTCAGCGCTCACATCCTCTTTTTCTGCCTTCATTTCTTTTATCCAATTTTATGTCCCCGTTTTCCAAACACTTACACCTGCTATCTCTCCCTCTCCCAGGTTTGGTATTGGCCCGTCTCAGTATGTGGTGCGCGTGGGGGGTTCTGACAGAATTCTGACCCCGGAGCGAGTGGTGGTCCATAGAAAGTTCAGAGCAGATCAGGGCCCTGGGGGTCATGACCTGGCCCTGCTGAGGCTGCCCAGCCCCAAGGATCACTGTTTGACCTTTGACCCCCACACCAACGCCGCCTGCCTCCCCACCCCGGATGCTGCGGGGGGAAAGAACCCCTTGTCCTGCATTGCCGCGGTTACCGCTGGCTGGGACGGCCCAGGTATGCCTCACTTTCCACTACCTCTTAACTACAACCTCTTAGGATATATGGTTTAGTGCTGAGACGTTAGTAACTTATTCCTCCCTACTGTACATACCCTCTTCCCCCTCAGACGCTGTGCTCCAGTCCTGGGTACCCCTCCTGACGTCATGGCAGTGTAAGAAGCGTTATGGAGATGGTTTCTCCTCCCACGGCACGCTGTGCGCCGGCAGCCCCCCAGACACACGCCGTCTCCACGGGAACAACGGTTGCCAGGGCAACTGGGGCGGTGGGCTGGTATGCCAGGGGGAGGGAGGGCGATGGGTGTTGACCGGGATCGTCTCCGGGGGTTACGGTTGCAGCGACCCCTCAACCCCGGCGCTCTACACACGGGTCAGCCGGTTCCGAGGCTGGATCGAGGAAGTCACACATACACACAGGAGTGGGACACACACACACACACAATCATGACCAGTTGAAACAAACACACTGACGATCAATCCATACACACACACACACACACACACACACACACACACACACACACACACACACACACACACACACACACACACACACACACACACACACACACACAATCATGACCAGTTGAAACAAACACACTGATGATCAATCCACACACACACACACACACACACACACACACACACACACACACACACACACACACACACACACACATATACATACACACACACACACACAATCATGACCAGTTGAAACAAACACACTGACGATCAATCCACACACACACACACACACACACACACACACACACACACACACACACACACACACACACAGCACATACACACACACACACACCACACCCACAATCACAACAATCACAATGAACACAAACACAATCAGCATACAGACACTCACAATAAACACACACACACTCTTGTCTGATCCAGGACACGCCATTGGCTCACCGGCTGTGTCATGTGAGTGTCAGAGGAAGAGGAGGAAGGATAGATGATGATGGAGGAAGAGGGGGACATGTTGGAAAAGGAGGGAGAGCAAGAGGAAAGATACAAGAGAAGAAGAACGAGAAGAGATCCACCTCTGCCCCCCTGACCCCTAACCATGTAGACTTGTGTGTGCATGTGTATTACACTGGGGTGTGTGCATTCATGTATGTGTGTCATCTGTGTGTGTATCATATGTGTGTCTGGGAGGGGAGGTGCTGTAGTGATAATGTGTAGCTAGATGACATGCTTTAGGTAGTCATTTCTCTGACAGTGGGGTTGAGTTTCTTTCCCTATTTGAATGTGAAGTCTGTCCTGAATGATCTGTTATTCCTTAGTGTTAAAACAAAATATATAAGCTGTTGTTCAAAAGCTGTTCTCGACTATCTAATATCACGTTCGTATTCCTGAAGATCTACCTTGGCGGGGACTGTCGCTTCTTTCAAATGCCAACTGGAGAAGCTCTTCTCTCTCGTTTTAAATAAACTGGACTTTCTTGGGGGGGGGCTCAAAACTGGACTCTTTATTTGGCGGCAGTTAGACTTGAGGTTTAGGCCAGTAACCTGAGGGTTGTTGGTGTCAGTTCCCAGCTACCATCTGCCGTTGTGCCCTACAGTAAGACTCTACTGCTCCAACAAATTGCTCCAGGGATTCTGCGCTGTGGCATACACTGTGGCATACACTGTGGCATACACTGTGGCTCTCAATGGCATTGCGACGTCACAAAAAAACAAAGGATGTTCTATGCTACTCTATTTTTCTCTCTCCTGTCAAAGCCATGGAAAGCCAGGGGGTGGATCGTATTCATCTTTTTCTACTGATCTCCCTGAATGGCTCTAGTTGTTAACATTGTGTGTGAATACTTCTGATTGTTTGTGTTGCATTCATTAATGTCTGATTTCAATGTCCAAACAGTTAAGACTTCCTGTAGTTGAATATCCCTCTCGTTTTTCTATGACCTCAGTAGTAGACGGTGTTGTCATATTCAGAGGAATCATTTATCATATGCTTGAGGGAGAAGTTGCCCCTAACCCGAGATCTAGGATCAGATTAGCCAACTCCAGATGATATGGCATCAAACATATGGAAACCATGTGTTGGATGTATTTGATACCATTCCACTTATTCCGCTCCAGCCATTACCAAGAGCCCATCCTCCCCCATTAAGGTGCCACCAACTTCCTGTGGGGAGGATGCAAAAAGATCTGACCCAGGACCAGTGGTTCGGTGAAACTTCTACCAGCTCATATACAGTATGGCCCTAATGATCGTGTTTTTTGTTTCTAACTGGCTCAATCAAGTGTGGAAGCATCTTGTATTCCATAACTGTTTCTCTCAAACAGGAAATGCTCCTATTCCCTTCTTCTTTTTGTATCCTCAAAACTCCCGTCTATCCAGTAACATGTGGTTTGTCATGTATAATCATTACATTAACCTCCTCCTTGTGACCTCATGTTTGAGTACAACGGTTCAGTCATACTAAGGCCTCTATTCAGTCCGTGTCGCGGAAGTTCAGCGTAACAGCGTGATTGACATTTAAAGGCAATGTTCCGGCGTTAGTGGAGACGGCGCATGTCGTCTCAATGGGAAATGACCTGTACATTTCTACCGTAAGTCTTCAGCGATACAGACTGACTACAGTCCTAAATCAATGTAAATATTTCCATAGCTGGACACATTCCACCAAACACACACTGCATACGGTACCCAGTGTGTGTTTGCTCAGAGGAAGCAGTAGTTTGCAAACACAGACACCGCATAAACAATGCTTCTGTGGGTTTGATTGAATTCGAGACAGAGTTCACCATGTCTCTGTTTGAAGCTGTGAAGAGTCTTGACTCAGTAGAAATGTAAAACCTTCTTACAGACATCTGTGTGTTCCTCAGACTGGTCTGTACTGAAACACGGTGAACTATTGAAGAGTATTGTGCTGGTCCCTATTGTCTGTTCTTTATAACATCAAAATAAATGTTTTTTTTTAATCTGTTCTTTACGGTGGAGTATTACTGTAGAACAGCTGCTTGATGATGACAGTGAGTTTGTAATGGCTGTATCTACATCATCACAACCACTGGGGGGGGGCTGCACAGCTGGATGGAGTCCCACATAACTTACAGTCAAGCCCCACAAAACTGATGTGGAGACAGAGACCTGAATGTGCTACTTTAGTTCAATGCATTCATTGTAAATCCGTTTGGATAAGAACCTTGATAAGTTTGCTAAATGACTAAAATGTGTGGTGTTTTGGCCTACATGTTGATTAAAGGTGCAATATGTAGAAATCGCTCCGCCATTTCCTGGTTGCTAAAATTTAAATAATTCGCCTAATTTTAGTTGACGTGACAAAACAGCCAAGTCGCAGTTGTAAATGAGAACTTGTTCTCAACTAGCCTACCTGGTTAAATAAAAGGTGAATATATATATATTTTTAAAGCACTCAGTGTAGAGAATCACTGTACCATCTAAACCACTGTGACATTTTTTTTCAGCTGTTTGAAGCTGGTGTACCAAACACCAAAGTAAAAGAGAAAACAAAACTTAAGAACGGGAAGCATAGAAATACATCAAAGATCACTAATCTGACAGAAAGAACAGGTTGTCTACTGAAGCTGATCTACAGCATTAAGCTGTAATGCCACCGTGTGGCCTCAAATAAAGCTATTCTCTAACCCAGGGCACCAGACCATGTGACGCAATGACAATATAAATGGACTTAAGATACCGGTGGAGACCAGGGGTAATTCTCAATAGTCTTTCGTTAAATTCCTCCTTCTCTCCCTGGCTGTCTCTGTCTCAACCTATCAAAGGGAAGCGAGGAGAGTATTCGAAGACATTACAAGCGGGTTTTCCTCGTTTCCCCTCTCCTCACCTCTGTCTCAAAACGTCAGAGGATCGGCTTAGGGCTCAATTCAATCCGTATTGCGGAATTTCCGAGCTTGAAATGTAAAAGGTCATTTCCGATTGCAGCATTTAACGTGAATGCTGTCTCCACGAACACACCAACATTGCCTTTAAAATTCAATCGTGCCCTAGTGCTGAAGTCACACAACACGGATTGAATCAAGCCCTAAGTAACAAGTTTGGAGAAGGATGGCGTCCCTCTGACATTTTAAAGAGGCGGGCAGAAGACGGGAGAGAAACAAGGAATTGAGGAAAGACTTGAGAATGAGCTCAGGGTTTTTATTCCCGGTTCATGTCAACATGACGTCTGTAACCTTTGAGAAGACAAACGGGTAGAGAACAAGAGAGAGCGACAGATGGCCAGAGAGATGGACAGCATGCTGGAAATGTGACGGTAGGTCAGTGAATGTGTGTGTGAGTCAGTATTAGTGTGGGTGTGTGTGCGTGAACGTGTGTGGCTGTGGTGGATATTGTGTGTGTAGAAGCTGACCTGCAGCAGTGTCCTCATTAATCACAGAGAAGACCGGGACCAAGAGACTTGTCCTAAATCTGACACACACTCACGGGAGTACGCAGTCCTCCTTAAATAAGGTTACTCACGGGAGTACGCAGTCCTCCTTAAATAAGGTTACTCACGGGAGTACGCAGTCCGCCTTAAATAAGGTTACTCACAGGAGTACGCAGTCCGCCTTAAATAAGGTTACTCACGGGAGTACGCAGTCCGCCTTAAATAAGGTTACTCACGGGAGTACTCAGTCCGCCTTAAATAAGGTTACTCACGGGAGTACGCAGTCCGCCTTAAATAAGGTTACACACGGGAGTACGCAGTCCGCCTTAAATAAGGTTACACACGGGAGTACTCAGTCCGCCTTAAATAAGGTTACACACGGGAGTACTCAGTCCGCCTTAAATAAGGTAACAATACTGCCCTAAATTAGGTGCAGACTATATAACACCGTCGTGTCACCTTAAATGAGAACACAACATGACTGGAAATCTTAAGAGACTTCTAAGGTAGAGACACTATCAATAGATTCAGGTGAGTCACAGTAGCAGAGCAGGACCATGTTAATCAGACCACGCACTACAGTATCATTAGCAGGCTGGTGGGAGGTACTATAGGAGGACAGGCTCATTTTTGACTCCGTTCCATTAATTCCATTCCAGACATTATGAGCCATCCTCCTATAGCTCCTCCCACCAGGCCTCCACTGGGAGTAGTGTACGGGACACGCATTGTAAGCGCTAGCAGGACATTGGAACACTGGTTAAACTGTTTGTTTCGGACACGAAAAGAGACAGAGACAAAAAGGTGCTGAAATATTTTTATTAAATACTTTCAAGATCCAAGTTGAATAACAAAGCTATGATAAAGGACCTACTAACATTGAGACAAACACGTGATCGTCCTCAATTCATGGTTTTATTTTACCGTACATAATGATCATGCAACAAAAACAAAAAAAAACTCCAGCGTCCAACGACTGCTGGGGAAAGAAAGCACAGGCCGACAGGTTAACATCACAACGCAGGGAGAGTACTGACAATGAGCTTCATACCAAGCGAAGGCTCCGCAATCCTTTTTGTAATTAAATAGTTTTTTAAACGTTTTTAAATCTCATGTCACCTATTCAATATTCTGGATGGAGGCAGGTTTTTCATTTTTATTTCAAAAGATGCAAATATGATATTGTTAGCATATACCCTATCCTCTACCCTAGTTCAGGTAGGTGCATGGTGGAGATGCTTAAACTGAAAACATGCATACATCTCTCTCTGGTTTAATTCCACAGATAATTATGTGATCTCTGAACTCTCTACCGCTCTTCTCTCACCTGAATGGCCAATATAAAGACTGAAATACCACCGAGGGGGTGAAATTAAATGAATACATTTACTGTTCATTTTAATTGATTAAGTTGTCTCCACGTTCACCCTCTATTCCCTTTTCCCATTTACATTACATTTAAGTCATTTAGCAGACGCTCTTATCCAGAGCGACTTACAAATTTCCCTGTGTGTGTGTGTAACAGATTTTTATCCTCAACAACTGATCTTGATTAAGTCCCTTCCTTCCCTGTGATATTATAACCAGCTAGTCTGATCAGTTAAAAAGTTGGTGTAACTTTAGTGTGTGTGTGTGAGATATATATATATACATATATATATATATATATATATATTATAGAGTGCAGAACTTTGCAAACAGCAAACAGTAAACAAAAACATTGTCAACAAAACCCAAACCAGGACAGACAGACACACAGAGAGAGACATTCAAACAGAGAAACAGACACCGCTCTACAAATGGGGAGAATGAAGGACACCGTTACTGATGGAGGGACACCGCATGAAGAACAGATGAAAACACACTACCAGGGTTTCACCATGGGGACGGTGAAGATATGTTACAATGCCTGACACACCAGAGTGTGTAGGTGTGAGCAAGTGTGTTCACGATATGCATTTACACAGACCGTGTGGGACTGGAGGCTCAGGACGTGAGGGTAGAGTAAGAATTTGGGCGGGAGGCGTGCGCGTGATGACACGTGAGCGCCCTTGTTGATCGTCACACGGTGTCAACCACATGTAGACGTTAGAGGTTGTGTCAAAATGGGGTCAGGAACATGGCCATGGGACTACGGCTGGTGACCAGATGATGTTCACCCCTTTGTCGTGCCTCTGAATGAGTCTCAGACTAATATACACACCATCTAAAACACACAGAGGGTGGGAGTGTGAAATGGAGAGGGGTGAGGAAAGGGAGAGAGCGAGAGAAAACATGCAAAATGCAGACGCCCTTTTCCCCAAAAGTCCCTCTCTCCCACTGCAGACAGATAAAACAGACAGGCCATACACACTGCAGACAGATAAAACAGACAGACCATACACACTGCAGACAGATAAAACAGACAGACACTGCAGACAGATAAAACAGACAGACCATACACACTGCAGACAGATAAAACAGACAGACACTGCAGACAGATAAACAGACAGGCCATACACACTGCAGACAGATAAAACAGACAGACCATACACACTGCAGACAGATAAAACAGACAGACACACTGCAGCTTCACTTTTACAATAAAACCCCTTTTAAAACTCAGTCACTTACAATTCGTCTCAAACAGACTCAGACACAGTCCACAGAAACGCAACGTAAACACAAGGCTAAAAACACAACAGAAACAAAATCGCTCTCGAATGCACCCCCCTACCTTCCCTTCTCTCAAAAAAACTAAACCAGCAAAAAACACAGAAACGTGTAAAAAGCCTACAGTTGTACACTTTGGTGTTTCCTCACATCAAGTTATTACATCCTTTCTGATTGAACCGACTGTCCTTCCGTTCAGAATTCTGCTAGGGAATTCTCCATTTACAAAACCCAACATGTCACCTCTTACAAATCACACACATTCTCCTCTCCTCTCATTCGACGTATATATAAATGCTTGGTAGGGTTGGGTGTTGTCTGATACTAGTCATATATTATCCTGTATACTTACAACTCATTGTCATATCTGGCATTACAAGTTCATTAACCCTTCATTCCTCCTCCCGCTCCTCTCATCATCTCAAAATGGCTGCCGTGGACGGGAGACAAAATGGCTGCCGGGTGGGAGGGGTCAGAGGTCAAAGGACAAGCCCTCCTATTGGGCATCAGATGCATGCATCATTCCCACAGGGGCGGAGTCCACACTCGGCCGCCCCCCAGCGGATCAAAGGATAGACGGGATTGGTTGGTGTTGCAGAGAGGGTGCAGTCTTGCCCGGCCGGGCACCTGGCATGGGCCAATCCACAAAGAGGACACGCCGCCAAAACACACTAGCCGAAAACACGCCCCAAAAAACTCACACTCCGACTGGAGTGTTTGTACACCTGAGGGAGATCGAAAAACAGAGACAAAGAGAGAGAGAGAGACAGAGAGAGAGCAAACCTTTAATCCCTTGAACGTTCTAAAAAGTGTGTGTGTGTATATATATATATATATATATATACGTGGACGCGTTTCACTATACTTGTGGGGACCAGAAGTCCCCACAAGAATAAGAAACCAACAAAAATGTTACCAACAGGAGACATTGTTCGTCCCCACAAGGAAAAAGGGTATTTCTAGGGGTTTAGGATTAAGGTTAAAGTTAGTGTTAGGGATAGAATTAGGATTAGGGGTTAAAGGTGAGGCTTAGGTTTTGGGGTTAAGGTTCAGTAATATATACGAATGGGAATCAATTGTGTATCTCCACAAGGTTAGTTATACACACACACAGTTTAATTGTGTGTGTGTGTACATACCAGATCACTGCAGCGGTGCG
This sequence comes from Oncorhynchus masou masou, assembly GCF_036934945.1. Taxonomy (NCBI): domain Eukaryota; kingdom Metazoa; phylum Chordata; class Actinopteri; order Salmoniformes; family Salmonidae; genus Oncorhynchus; species Oncorhynchus masou. Next base: position 66,961,792 of record NC_088229.1, on the reverse strand, counting down.
GCCGGAGCACCAGAGCAGTGGAAATGGACGTTGAGCCATTTGCTGTCGCGGCGATGCCACACCCTGGTCTCCTCCGATTGGCTGGAGCGGGGGCGGCCCTGGCCGTCGACGAATTGTGTAAGGCGGATGTAGGCGATGCAGGCAGCCTCCTCTCCAATCAGATGAACGTGGGGGTTCAGCAGGGTGGTGTGGACAGGCTTACTGTTCTTACTCAGCACTGTAGCAACACAGAAAACATGTCTGGATCTCTGCTGAACTCCGGTGTATGTCCAGAAGTGTATGAAATAGCGAAAGACTCACAGTTTTCAAAGTAGAACTTGTGGAAGTCCATTCCCTCCACCAGGTTCCCCAGAGCTTCAGGCTCAAAGGACGTCAGACCTGGATCACAGATCCTCCTGAGGAGGGAGGAGAAGAGAGAGCAACAACATTAGGTTCATGTTAGTAACTCCTCAGCTGTGTGAAACAACGTAGCTGTACTCACGTGTAGGCCTCAAAGTCTCCATTGTTCACAGCTTCAATCAGCTGTTCAGTTATCTTGATGATCTCCTGCTTACGAGCTTGAGAGCGGAGAGAGAGAGATGGAAGGTCAGCAATCTAGCTAAATAGGAACTACTTTACATCTTACCCACCACCGTAGCTCTACTCTCTCTCTCTCTCTCTACCTCTTCTCTTTTTCTCTGACAGCTCCATACTAGTGCGTGTATATCTCTCTGTGCGTGTGTGTGTGTGTGTGTGCTTACTGTGCTGTGCTGTGGTACTGGCTGTTACAGGGACAGTGTGGCTCCCTAGTGGAGCGGGGGGCGGAGCAGACTGAGCGTGCTCCGACTCGGGGTTGGAGCCTTGATCAGAGCCGTTCCACGCCATGCGTTTTACATCATGCAGAGGAACGGCTGGAACACACAATGCATGGTCACTTGCACACACACACACATGCAGTTAGACACATTGCATACCACTCGTACACACAACATGAAGGAACAGTAATGGATGTTGGTTCATGAAAAAGGCATTGAAACAGACCGTTGGGGGGGGTGAGGGGCTCTGAGCAGCTCAGCTGACGGGGAAGGAATCTACTTCCTGTATCATGATTTTACACTACGTGTCCCTGCATTCCACATGAAGGGAAACACACTTCTCTCTATGAAAACTGCCGATACACATTAAGGATGGCTCTCCAATCAGCAATTGGAGAAGCAGAACAGAGGCCTGCCATTGGATCACAGCATGTAAGAGCACTGGCCAACAAGAGAGCAGCGTTTTAAGAGAGGAGGAGAGCGAGAAGGGGAGCACCGTGGGGGAGGAGTAAAAGTAGAAGACCCCTGTCCTTCACTATCCTGTTCCAGAGATGGACACAGTGAAGACAGAGAAAGAGAGGGACACTGAAGCCTGAACCAGCCCCTCACCCCAACCAACACTCTGAGGGCCCTCTGTTGTCAAGTGTTGCTGACCAAACTCAGAGGGTGACTTTCAGAGGAGAGAAAAATCTAACCCATCAACTTCGGGAGACACACATTTAAATAATAAAATTAACACCTTTTTTTTATTCATTGTTTTACAATATCTAAACCTTAACAGTTAAACTTTTAATTTGGGAGCTATTTCATCAGTTACATGTGTCATGTCTGGAAATAAGACAACAAACAAAACAGGTGAATATAATTAGGCCGACGTGACCATCAAAGGATCCAATTAGGCCCTACGTCATAGACAGTCTGTACTTCCTCAGTATAGGGAGGGAGTACAAGGCTATTCTGCATTCGGTGGAGGCACGTGTGAATGCGCAAATTCAGGGAAGAGGGGCCAGAGGAAGGGACTGGTTGGGGACTCAGCTAGAATGAAGAGGATATGTTGGAGGCTTGGGGGGGGGGGGGGAGAGGGTCGAAATTTGCGTAGTGAAAAAGCAGAACAAACAAAGGTCAGATGTCAGGAAGTGTTGGGTTCATTGGGACGACCACAAAAGGCTGTGGTTGCTGTGAAAACACTTACTGGCAGGCGAGTTGTCAGACGAGGTCAGAAGAGAGGGCATCTCGTCTGTAGCACTTCCCTGACTCATCATCACAACGCTGTCTGCTAGATTAGAACACACACGGACAGACACAAAATAATGCGCATGTACACACACACGGGTGAGTCACACACACACACACACACATATAGCACAGGCAGGTCATCCTATCAGAAACAATATGTTAGACCACAAAGAGAGGAAGAGAGTAATTTTACTACCTTTCATATCCTCATCCTCATTTGTGTTGCTACTCTCTGTAGAACCCTGGAGATAGTGAGAGAGATAGTGATGAGAGAGATTAACGACACAGTGTGAGTCTGACTCGTATGTTGTTAACCTAACTGCACACCCAACACCCTCACCTTGACCCCATCAGCAGCAACCACTGTATTTTGAGATTCCTGGGAGAAGGGGAGCATGGAGTTAAGTCTGGTCACACACACACACACACACACACACACACACACACACACACACACACACACACACACACACACACACACACACACACACACACACACACACACACGAGCCTGGGGGTTAGGGTTGGAGATGATATTAAGATGGAGGAGGAAGGATTTAGAGGTCCATGAAGGGTCCAAACTTAAACACTCAGACTCCAACACACACAAGACCACTAGGACCTCTAGGAAGAGACGGGAGAACAGTAAGGAGGGTAGGTTGCTAGGGAGGGATCATGGACTTTTAAGTTGCTAGGAGGTTGGGGTGCCAGGAGAGGAGGTTAGGGTGCTAGGAGAGGAGACGAGGCTGAGGGGAATGGAGGTGGTTAGGGTGCTAGGAGAGGAGACGAGGCTGAGGGGAATGGAGGTGGTTAGGGTGCTAGGAGAGGAGACCGTGATGAAGGGAACGGGCGAGGAGAGGAGGTTAGGGTGCTAGGAGAGGAGGTAGTGGTTAAGGATCCGTACCATTTGTGCTGCGGCCATGCTGTTGTCCTTCATGGCATTGATGGCACTCACTATGCTGTTCTTACTGTTGTTGTTGGTCGTAGGCTGAGACACACAAATAACAAAACTCAACTGAAAAGAGTCAAATCTTAATTTCGCTCTTTACATATACAGCCTGTAATTCTCCACTAAATCAAGTAATCTCCTCACCACCCCTGTGAGCCAGAAGGGGTGTGTGTGTGTAGATAGATATAGATATAGAGAGAGAAGGAGAGAGCGAGACAGCTATATGACATCAGTTTTAACTCCTTACCTTAGCAGCATCCGCCTTCTTGTTAAGTAAACTTTTGCATGCTGTAAAAAGAGAGAGAGATAAAGCACCAGAAGAGCTGAAACATCTCTCCAGTCACCTCTCCTACTCAACCTGGTCCCCACAGGATGTCACACTCAACCTGGTCCCCCCAGGATGTCACACTCAACCTGGTCCCCCCAGGATGTCACACTCAACCTGGTCCCCCCAGGATGTCACACTCAACCTGGTCCCCCCAGGATGTCACACTCAACCTGGTCCCCACAGGATGTCACACTCAACCTGGTCCCCCCAGGATGTCACACTCAACCTGGTCCCCACAGGATGTCACACTCAACCTGGTCCCCACAGGATGTCACACTCAACCTGGTCCCCCCAGGATGTCACACTCAACCTGGTCCCCACAGGATGTCACATCAGTCAGCACCCTCCCCTTCATGGATTGAAAAGCATTTGGATTGTTGTGAACATTGACTAAAGGGTATTTTCAACACTATTCATGACACCCAAGGCAGTCTATTCATTCTTCATCCACAAAAGGGGAGTGAACAAGTGTACACTTCAGTGAGAGCAGAGCCAAGTGGATGTTAATGTAAACCACTGATTTCCTTTAGGAGGCTCCAGTCAGTCAGACATCCATCCATCCATCCATTCTGCTGCTGTTGTCACTGTTTTTAATGTGTTACTGAAACACACACAATTCTGGGCTGCATGCATCGTCTTGGTGATGCTTACCTTCCGTGAACAAGTGGGAGAGAGGAGGAAGAAAAAGAGAGAGACAGACATGTTTTAGGCAGCGGGCCTCCTTTAGTTGTTGGTGGTTTGTGCACTGCTGTGCGTGTGTTCTTACGGTGCGGTGGTACTGGCTGTTACAGGGCCAGTGTGGCTCCCTAGTGGAGCGGGGGGCGGAGCAGACTGAGCGTGCTCCGACTCGGGGTTGGAGCCTTGATCAGAGCCGTTCCACGCCATGCGTTTTCATCATGCAGAGGAACGGCTGGAATAAACAAAGGGACCAACCATGCAGCATCCACGTCATCTACAGTTCCCAAGGTGCATACCTACCATTCAACACACAGCAGCGCTGGGCCCTGACTGGCAAACCATTCAGCCCTGCCACGTCTTCAACCCAGCGGGCGGGCTAGCACGGAACCCGTTCAAACACCCTCAACATGCACCAACTTCTTCCAAATGATCGCGGTCGGACGTTATCGGTCGAGTTCCAGGTCAACTACATTACAGACTACGTTTCATTGCGGCAACCAATGGCTGCTAGCCACAACATGGCAGTGGGCGTCGGATTAACTGACATGTTAAACACCTGCGAGCAGGCAGGCAGGCCTCTGCAGTGTCGTTGTCCTGGAACGTGGCCACCACTAAGAACGTTCACCTTACAACAGTGGCTATTTTCAGGAAGACACGAAGGGAAGAGTAACTTTCAAATTGTCCAATCTCGTTTCTCCCCATCCTTCCTCAAGTGTGCACTCAAACCAGTCCAATCCTTTTACATCTAGGAGGGGAAGTGAGTGAGTGCACACTTCAGGGAGAAGGGTAAACGGAGTGTATAGGGCATACAAGTTCACATGCAGCAAGGTAACACAGCCACATTGTTCACACTTGACATCTTGTATTGACTGCAGCTCACCACTCTCCTGTGCCACAGTGTGACGATGTGATTGGGGAAGAGAGCGCATCATAAGCAGAGCAAAGTCTGCCTCAGCCATACACAGCAGAGGGGAGGTGGGGCAAGCAGTGATGTGGTGGCGGGGAGGCTTACTGGCAGGCGATTGGTCCACTCACAGAGGAGAGCCCTGTGATTGAAGGGCTCTACCTTTCGCTTCTGTCAATCACCCTCATGCGGAACCCTAGAGCACCAATCGCACGCTCAGGGGAGACACTAACTCCTGCCCCTGGTTATCGCTTCAACACTCTACTATAACCCTACCTTCTAGAAACACCTATAGATATGAAAGGATTTGATAGGTGTAAATATTATGGTAGTAGCTCCACTATGATTGGCTGGATATCATTTTTTCCATATTGCTTACACCTATCCATTCAATCCTTTCAGAAACCATATGCCGTTTCATAGTCCACATGGGATCGCCGACCTTAGTGCCCCCCCAGGTCAGACGATGGCAGCGTGCCTCTCCCGCTCCTGTCCATCCTCCAGTCAGTCAGTCGCCACAGATACACGCCCCCCCCACCAATCCCTCCCCCCTCAACCCCCTCATGGCCGTGACCACAGGACGAAGGTGGGGAGGGGGGTTGATATACTGATGAATTTGATGCTTTCTGATGATATGAGGCTGAGTGGTATTGTTGACAGACTATGTGTAGTTTTACATGCATTTAGCCTGTGTGCATAGTATTAGCATCTTCCTTAAAAACATCCATATCGTACTCTCGTTCGTGTGTGTGTGTGTGTGTGTGTGTGTGTGGCTAGCATGAGCTGCATGCAGTAGAAAAAGGGGCTAGATAACCTGCTGACCCCTTCAGAAGTTAAAGAAACCATGGTACTTCCTTTTAGCATGATGTGGAAGGGGCTTAAACAGGAAGCCGGAAGTGTGTGTAGAGGAAGTAAGAGGGCGTGTCTCTGTGACGTACCTTCCTGCGCCAGCGAGGCGGTGGAGGACACAGCAGCAGGGTTGGTATGCTGCCGGCCCACTATTGGACAGAAATACTCAAATTGGGAGGAGCTATGCAAATCTGGGCTGGCCTAACCCAATACAGTGACCAATCACAAATGACACCCTATTCTCCATATAGTAGCCAAAAGTAGTGCACTATACGAGGAGTAGGATGCCATCTAGGACATAAAACCCCCCTTCCTTTAGGGCCAGGTCTTAACCTCTAATCATCTTAGCTAGTAAAGGAGAGAAAGTAGAGCCTTAAATATGGCCCGTCCTCTGTCGAACCACACCTCCTAGTACTGACACACACTCCAGAGCCGACAAGGAGAGGGAGAAAAGTGTTAGACACACAGATGTAAACACATAGTACTGCTGGAAGTAATACATTCTAGAATGGCACCTCCTCCTAGCACTGGCACCTCCTAGCCCTGGCACCTTATGGCACCTCCTCCTAGGACTGGCACCTCCTAGCCCTGGCACCTTATGGCACCTCCTCCTAGCACTGGCACCTCCTCCTAGCACTGGCACCTTATGGCACCTCCTCCTAGGACTGGCACCTTATGGCACCTCCTCCTAGGACTGACACCTTATGGCACCTCCTCCTTGCACCACCTAGTACTGACACCTTATGGCACCTCCTCCTAGCACCACCTAGTACTGACACCTTATGGCACCTCCTAGCACCGACACCTTATGGCACCTCCTTCTAGCACCACCTAGTACTGACACCTTCTCCTAGCACCACCTAGTACTGACACATTCCCCTAGCACCACCTAGTACTGACACCTTATGGCACCTCCTCCTAGCACTGACACCTTATGGCACCTCCTCCTAGAACCTCCTTGTACTGGCACCTAATGGCACCTCCTCCTAGCACTGGCACCTCCTCCTAGCACTGGCACCTTATGGCACCTCCTCCTAGGACTGGCACCTTATGGCACCTCCTCCTAGCACTGGCACCTCCTCCTAGCACTGGCACCTTCTCCTAGGACTGGCACCTTATGGCACCTCCTCCTAGGACCACCTAGTACTGACACCTTATGGCACCTCCTCCTAGCACCACCAAGTACTGATACCTTCTAGCACCACCTAGTAGACACCTTCTCCTAGCACCACCTAGTACTGACACCTTATGGCACCTCCTCCTAGCACCACCAAGTACTGATACCTTCTAGCACCACCTAGTAGACACCTTCTCCTAGCACCACCTAGGACTGACACCTTATGACACCTCCTCCTAGCACCACATATTACTGACACCTTATGGCACCTCCTCCTAGCACCACCTAGCACTGACACCTTATGGCACCTCCTCCTAGGACTGACACCTCCTAGGACTGACACCTCCTCCTAGGACTGACACCTTATGGCACCTCCTCCTAGGACTGACACCTTATGGCACCTCCTCCTAGGACTGACACCTTATGGCACCTCCTCCTAGGACTGACACCTTATGGCACCTCCTCCTAGGACTGACACCTTATGGCACCTCCTCCTAGGACTGACACCTTATGGCACCTCCTCCTAGGACTGACACCGTATGGCACCTCCTCCTAGGACTGACACCGTATGGCACCTCCTCCTAGGACTGACACCGTATGGCACCTCCTCCTAGCACCACCTAGTACTGACAGCTTATGACACCTCCTCCTAGCACCACCTAGTACTGACACCTCCTCCTAGCACCTAGTACTGACACCTTATGGTACCTCCCCCTAGCACGTAGTACTGACACCCTATTGCACCTCCTTTCACCTCTTCCCCTTCAGAACTTGTGTTCTGAAAACACATACACACACACACACACGTCTCCGAGCACTCACACACTCCTCCTCTCGGCCTAAAAACCTACATTAGGTAGACTCCAGGGAGGAGGGAGAGTAGAGCCCTCTGTCCTCCTCCCTCAGTCTGTAACTGGAGCGAGGGAGGAGGAGACACACCCACCTGAGAAGTTTCTGGACACCAGCATGGTGGTGAGGATCGCTCCCTAGGAGAGAGAGAGAAGGGAAAAGTAATGAAGAGATATGATCACATGAGGGGCATGGTAGGGTAGGGGCAAAAGGATCCCTTTGTACATGTAGTTCCAGACCCGTTGGTTTTATGTAGAAGGACTGAGAAGATCAGTTCTGGTGACTTCTTAAAAGGACATTCTACTCCAAAATATATGAAAATAAAATGATGCCGACACTATTTCTGGATTTCCACATCCAATGTGTCCAATAACATATTGGTAAAAATGTGGTCTAGGGGGAAGTATATAGGGAGGAGGAGGTGGTGGTCTAGGGGGAGGTATATAGGGAGGAGGTGGTGGTGGTCTAGGAGGAGGTATATAGGGAGGTGGTGGTGGTCTAGAGGGGAGAGGTATATAGGGAGGAGGAGGTGGTGGTCTAGGGGGAGGTATATAGGGAGGAGGAGGTGGTCTAGGGGGAGGTATATAGGGAGGAGGAGGTGGTGGTCTAGAGGGGAGGTATATAGGGAGGAGGAGGTGGTGGTCTAGAGGGGAGGAATAATAAGGAGGAGGTGGTGGTGGTCTAGAGGGAGGTATACAGGAAGGAGGAGGTGGTCTAGGGGGAGGTATATAGGGAGGAGGTGGTGGTGGTCTAGAGGGGAGGTATATAGGGAGGAGGTGGTGGTGGTCTAGAGGGGAGGAATAATAAGGAGGAGGTGGTGGTGGTCTAGAGGGGAGGTATACAGGAAGGAGGAGGTGGTGGTCTAGAGGGGAGGTATATAGGGAGGAGGCAGTGGTCTAGAGGGGAGGAATAATAAGGAGGAGGTGGTGGTGGTCTAGAGGGGAGGTATACAGGGAGGAGGAGGTGGTGGTCTAGAGGGGAGGAATAATAAGGAGGAGGTGGTGGTCTAGAGGGGAGGAATATAGGGAGGAGGTGGTGGTGGTCTAGAGGGGAGGTATATAGGGAGGAGGAGGTGGTCTAGGGGGAGGTATATAGGGAGGAGGAGGTGGTGGTCTAGAGGGGAGGAATATAGGGAGGAGGTGGTGGTGGTCTAGAGGGGAGGTATATAGGGAGGAGGAGGTGGTCTAGGGGGAGGTATATAGGGAGGAGGAGGTGGTGGTCTAGGGGGAGGTATATAGGGAGGAGGAGGTGGTGGTCTAGAGGGGAGGTATATAGGGAGGAGGAGGTGGTGGTCTAGAGGGGAGGAATAATAAGGAGGAGGTGGTGGTCTAGGGGGAGGTATATAGGGAGGAGGAGGTGGTGGTCGAGAGGGGAGGTATATAGGGAGGAGGAGGTGGTGGTCTAGAGGGGAGGTATATAGGGAGGAGGTGGTGGTGGTCTAGAGGGGAGGTATATAGGGAGGAGGTGGTGGTGGTCTAGAGGGGAGGAATAATAAGGAGGAGGTGGTGGTCTAGAGGGGAGGAATATAGGGAGGAGGTGGTGGTGGTCTAGAGGGGAGGTATAATAAGGAGGAGGTGGTGGTCTAGGGGGAGGTATATAGGGAGGAGGAGGAGGCGGTCTAGGAGGGAGGTATATAGGGAGGAGGTGGTGGTGGTCTAGAGGGGAGGTATACAGGGAGGAGGAGGTGGTCTAGGGGGAGGTATATAGGGAGGAGGAGGTGGTGGTCTAGAGGGGAGGAATAATAAGGAGGAGGTGGTGGTGGTCTAGAGGGGAGGTATATAGGGAGGAGGAGGCGGTCTAGGAGGGAGGTATATAGGGAGGAGGCGGTCTAGGAGGGAGGTATATTGGGAGGAGGAGGCGGTCTAGAAGGGAGGTATATTGGGAGGAGGTGGTGGTCTAGGAGGGAGGTATGTGGGAGGAGGTGGTCTCGAAGGGAGGTATATTGGGAGGAGGAGGTGGGTCTAGGAGGGAGGTATCTAGGGAGGAGGAGGCGGTCTAGGAGGGAGGTATATTGGGAGGAGGAGGCGGTCTAGAAGGGAGGTATATTGGGAGGAGGAGGCGTCTAGAAGGGAGGTATATTGGGAGGAGGTGGTGGTCTAGGAGGGAGGTATATTGGGAGGAGGTGGTGGTCTAGGAGGGAGGTATATTGGGAGGAGGTGGTGGTCTAGGAGGGAGGTATGTGGGAGGAGGTGGTCTCGAAGGGAGGTATATTGGGAGGAGGAGGTGGGTCTAGGAGGTAGCAGCAATAGTGTACCTTGAGTTTCCTCCGAGCGTTGAACTTGCGCAGACATTCCACTGTCTCCTGTCTGTGGATCATCGACGCCACGGTGGAACGTTGCTATAGGAGGGGACAAGAGGCGAGTATCAAACACTATACTGTATGCATGTATGCATGTATGCATGTTTGTATGTTTGTATGTATGTCCATGTCCGAATACCTGTCCTTCATTTATAAAAAGTAGGCTGTTTTTTAGTATGCAAAAACAGGTTTTATATATTAGGTGAAATGTCTCAAATTCAGTCTCCACTCAATGCCAGAATGTCATACTTATTACAGCTTTACGTCTGTACATTAAGAAAATATAAACGCAACAACAAAAAGATTTTACTGAGTTGCAGTTCATATAAGGAAATCTGTCAATTGAAATACATTCATTTGGCCCTAATATATATGGATTTCACATGACTGGGCAGGAGTGCAGATATGGGTGGGCCTGGGTCCACTTACAGCCAGGCAGAGCCAATCAGAATTTGTTTTTTATTACATACAGAAATACTCCTCACTAGATTATCCATTCTCAGTATGGGGGGAGTCTAGTATTAGATTATACATTCTCAGTATGGGGGGAGTCTAGTATTAGATTATACATTATCAGTATGGGGAGTCTAGTATTAGATTATACATTATCAGTATGGGGAGTCTAGTATTAGATTATACATTCTCAGTACGGGGGAGTCTAGTATTAGATTACACATTCTCAGTATGGGGGAGTCTAGTATTAGATTATACATTCTCAGTATGGGAGAGTCTAGTATTAGATTATACATTCTCAGTACGGGGGAGTCTAGTATTAGATTACACATTCTCAGTATGGGGGAGTCTAGTATTAGATTATACATTCTCAGTATGGGGGGAGTCTAGTATTAGATTATACATTATCAGTATGGGGAGTCTAGTATTAGATTATACATTATCAGTATGGGGAGTCTAGTATTAGATTATACATTATCAGTATGGGGAGTCTAGTATTAGATTATACATTCTCAGTATGGGGGGAGTCTAGTATTAGATTATACATTATCAGTATGGGGAGTCTAGTATTAGATTATACATTATCAGTATGGGGAGTCTAGTATTAGATTATACATTATCAGTATGGGGAGTCTAGTATTAGATTACACATTCTCAGTATGGGGGAGTCTAGTATTAGATTATACATTCTCAGTACGGGGGAGTCTAGTATTAGATTACACATTCTCAGTATGGGGGAGTCTAGTATTAGATTACACATTCTCAGTATGGGGAGTCTAGTATTAGATTATACATTCTCAGTATGGGGGAGTCTAGTATTAGATTACACATTCTCAGTATGGGGAGTCTAGTATTAGATTATACATTCTCAGTATGGGGGAGTCTAGTATTAGATTACACATTCTCAGTATGGGGGAGTCTAGTATTAGATTACACATTCTCAGTATGGGGGAGTCTAGTATTAGATTATACATTCTCAGTATGGGGGAGTCTAGTATTAGATTATCCATTCTCAGTATGGGGGAGTCTAGTATTAGATTATACATTATCAGTATGGGGGGAGTCTAGTATTAGATTATACATTCTCAGTACGGGGGAGTCTAGTATTAGATTATACATTCTCAGTATGGGGGGAGTCTAGTATTAGATTATACATTCTCAGTATGGGGGAGTCTAGTATTAGATTATACATTCTCAGTATGGGGGAGTCTAGTATTAGATTATACATTCTCAGTACGGGGGAGTCTCGTATTAGATTACACATTCTCAGTATGGGGGGAGTCTAGTATTAGATTATACATTCTCAGTACGGGGGAGTCTAGTATTAGATTATACATTCTCAGTATGGGGAGTCTAGTATTAGATTACACATTCTCAGTATGGGGAGTCTAGTATTAGATTATACATTCTCAGTACGGGGGAGTCTCGTATTAGATTACACATTCTCAGTATGGGGGAGTCTAGCATTAGATTACACATTCTCAGTACGGGGGAGTCTAGTATTAGATTATACATTCTCAGTATGGGGGAGTCTAGTATTAGATTATACATTCTCAGTATGGGGGAGTCTAGTATTAGATTACACATTCTCAGTATGGGGGAGTCTAGTATTAGATTACACATTCTCAGTATGGGGAGGGGAGTCTAGTATTAGATTATACATTCTCAGTATGGGGGAGTCTAGTATTAGATTACACATTCTCAGTATGGGGGAGTCTAGTATTAGATTATACATTCTCAGTATGGGGGAGTCTAGTATTAGATTATACATTCTCAGTATGGGGGAGTCTAGTATTAGATTACACATTCTCAGTATGGGGGAGTCTAGTATTAGATTACACATTCTCAGTATGGGGGAGTCTAGTATTAGATTACACATTCTCAGTATGGGGGAGTCTAGTATTAGATTACACATTCTCAGTATGGGGGAGTCTAGTATTAGATTATACATTCTCAGTATGGGGGAGTCTAGTATTAGATGACACATTCTCAGTACGGGGGAGTCTAGTATTAGATGACACATTCTCAGTACGGGGGAGTCTAGTAGTAGATTATACATTATCAGTATGGGGGAGTCTAGTATTAGATTATACATTCTCAGTACGGGGGAGTCTAGTATTAGATTATACATTCTCAGTATGGGGAGTCTAGTATTAGATTATACATTCTCAGTATGGGGGAGTCTAGTATTAGATTATACATTCTCAGTATGGGGAGTCTAGTATTAGATTAAACATTCTCAGTATGGGGGAGTCTAGAATGTTGTACACCAGGGCCTCCTGGGTGGCGCAGTGGTCTAAGGCACTGCATCGCAGCGCTAGCTGTGCCACCAGAGACTCTGGGTTCAGCCCAGGCTCTGTCACAGCCGGGCCGCGACCAGGAGGTCCGTGGGGCGACGCACAATTGTCGTCCGGGTCAGGGAGGGCTTGGCCGGTAGGGATATCCTTGTCTCATCACGCACCAGCGACTCCTGTGGCGGGCCGGGCGCAGCGCACGCTAACCAAGGTTGCCAGGTGCACAGTGTTTCCTCCGACACATTGGTGCGGCTGGCTTCCGGGCTGGATGCGCGCTGTGTTAAGAAGCAGTGTGGCTTCGGAGGTGTTTCGGAGGACGCATGACTTTCGACCTTCGTCTCTCCCGAGTCCATACGGGAGTTGTAGCGATGAGACAAGATAGTAGCTAATAATAATTGGAAACCACGAAATTGGGGAGAAAAGGGGGTAAAAAATGTAAAATATATACATATAAAAAATAATGTTGTACATAGTATGTCGTTTTAGTAAGTAGTTGGCAAGACAGGTTTTGGACGCGGTCGCCGTGTGTGTGTGTGTGTGTGTGCGTGTGTGTGCGCACGCTTACGCAGATCCATGGATGTTTGAGAGCCTGATCAGCAGTGATTCTCTTGGAAGGATTAATAGTCAACATCTGATTAATAAGGTTCTTAGCCTCTGGAGTAACAGTGTCCCACTCTGGAGAGGGAAACTGGGGGGAGAAGAGAGACAGGAAGAGAAACAGAAAAAAAGACCACGATCTGCATTATGTCCATAACAAACGGATTTCTTCACAATCAGTCTTCCTACAATTCAGAATGTTAACGCGTGTTTGAATGTTTCAGTACCAGTCTTCATTAACTATATAACCTGAATACTAGAGAGGAGAGGATACACCCCCCCCCCCCACACACACACACCTCTGCAATGCGTCAGGAGGCTGATAGGATCAATAGCTGGGGTGCAGCTCTCAATCTGACACTATTAAAAATTCACCAGCTGTCCAGCCAACCCCTGCACAGTACCCAAACACAGACACACACACAAACTCACGTCATAGGCCCCAGCCTTGATCTGCTGGTAGAGTTTGTGTTGGTCTTCATCCCAGAATGGAGGATAGCCCACCAACAAGATATACAGAATAACACCTAGAGGGAAAGAGAGAGACCGAGAGAGAGAAAGAAAGAGATAGAGAGAAAGAGACACACAAAAAGAGAGAGAAAGAGAGAGAGAGAGACCGAGAGAGAGGAACCGAGAGAGAGAGACCGAGAGAAAGGCAGAGAGAGTTGAGATTGGTTAGGTTTTCTGTAAACCCTGGTTTAAGATGTATGACCTCTGCACCATGGCCTCTCTTAAGCAATGGGATGGTGACGCACATTACCCAGTAGTCACTAGATGATGATTTAGATTTGTTCTCCGTCTACAGTTAAAGAGGTTAAAGGTTTACCACAGGCCCATATGTCCACAGGCTTGCCGTAGGCGTCCTTCCTCAGGACCTCAGGGGACAGGTAACCAGGGGTGCCTGCGAAACCTGCCCGACAGATACAAATAAATGGTTTCACACTTACATTGTCCTGGAAACAACATTCACTTTGTCTGCAGCAAAGTGGTGAAATCTGTCTGGTGCCACCAGACAGAAGAGTGATCTGGTGCCACCAGACAGAAGAGTGGTCTGGTGCCACCAGACAGAAGAGTGGTCTGGTGCCACCAGACAGAAAGTGGTCTGGTGCCACCAGACAGAAGAGTGGTCTGGTGCCACCAGACAGAAGAGTGGTCTGGTGCCACCAGACAGAAGAGTGGTCTGGTGCCACCAGACAGAAGAGTGGTCTGGTGCCACCAGACAGAAGAGTGGTCTGGTGCCACCAGACAGAAGAGTGGTCTGGTGCCACCAGACAGTGGTCCAGACAGAAGAGTGGTCTGGTGCCACCAGACAGAAGAGTGGTGCCACCAGACAGAAGAGTGGTCTGGTGCCACCAGACAGAAGAGTGGTCTGGTACCACCAGACAGAAGAGTGGTCTGTGCCAGTGGTGCCACCAGACAGAAGAGTGGTCTGGTGCCACCAGACAGAAGAGTGGTCTGGTGCCACCAGACAGAAGAGTGGTCTGGTGCCACCAGACAGAAGAGTGGTCTGGTGCCACCAGACAGAAGAGTGGTCTGGTGCCACCAGACAGAAGAGTGGTCTGGTGCCACCAGACAGAAGAGTGGTCTGGTGCCACCAGACAGAAGAAGTGGTCTGGTGCCACCAGACAGAAGAGTGGTCTGGTGCCACCAGACAGAAGAGTGGTCTGGTGCCACCAGACAGAAGAGTGGTCTGGTGCCACCAGACAGAAGAGTGGTCTGGTGCCACCAGACAGAAGAGTGGTCTGGTGCCACCAGACAGAAGAGTGGTCTGGTACCACCAGACAGAAGAGTGGTCTGGTACCACCAGACAGAAGAGTGGTCTGGTACCACCAGACAGATGGTTGGTGTTTTGGCTCATCAGGCTTGTTTCCTAACACTACACTACAAGCTTAAGTAACCCATATCTCATTTACTGCAATACTGTCTGAGCCAGTACATATGCTTCCTACCTACACAAATTACTCATCACACAAAATACATTTGGAAGACAAGCCACCAGTCTGTTTAAGAAAGTCAATATAATCCAACGCATCTCCAAATCCCTCCCAGACAGCCTACCTAAACCCGTTGGTGGGTTCTTCCTGGTTAACTCCTTACATCCACCCATTCAACCAGACACCCAGATAACCTTCACCCTCCCTGCTGCCGCATTTCAGTCAATTCTCTGTTCCAAACGGAGGTTCCATACTCTGGAACTCCCATCTTCACAATGACAAAACACAATCATCCCTCAATGACTAGGGGTCAGTCTGATGACCCAAACTACACACTCCTCCCCTCCATGTAGCCTGGCTCTCGCACATATTCAAACATGGTTCATGTTTACTGTGTATATCATGTAAAAATACAAATAAAAGAGCGCTTGTGTAGCAGATTTAACCAACTTTTTTTTGTACTTATATACATTTTTGTGGATTTTTCGGGACTTCCAACCTAACCTGCACACCGTTTCGGGTTTCACTTCGTTTTCTTTGGTGCAAATAAACAAAACCTAAACCCGTTCGATGAAGGGTGTGTGTGGTCTTACCGAACCATGCCTGTTGGTCTCCCTGCACCTCGATGGCCAGGCCAAAGTCTGCCAGCTTTACCGCTGCTCCCTTCATCTTACTGGCCAGGAGCAGGTTCTCAGGCTGGGGGGCAGAAACACAGAGATGGGGAAACGTGTGTGTGTACAGGGGAAGTAGAAACAGAGAGAGAGAGAGAGAGAAAGTGTACAGGGGAAGTAGAAACAGAGAGAGAGAGAGTGTACAGGGGAAGTAGAAACAGAGAGAGAGAGAGAGAGAGAGAGAGTGTACAGGGGAAGTAGAAACAGAGAGAGAGAGAGTGTACAGGGGAAGTAGAAACAGAGAGAGAGAGAGAGAGAGAGAGAGAGAGAGTGTACAGGGGAAGTAGAAACAGAGAGAGAGAGAGAGTGTACAGGGGAAGTAGAAACAGAGAGAGAGAGAGTGTACAGGGGAAGTAGAAACAGAGAGAGAGAGTGTACAGGGGAAGTAGAAACAGAGAGAGAGAGAGAGTGTACAGGGGAAGTAGAAACAGAGAGAGAGAGTGTACAGGGGAAGTAGAAACAGAGAGAGAGAGAGAGAGTGTACAGGGGAAGTAGAAACAGAGAGAGAGAGAGAGAGAGAGTGTACAGGGGAAGTAGAAACAGAGAGAGAGAGAGAGTGTACAGGGGAAGTAGAAACAGAGAGAGAGAGAGAGAGTGTACAGGGGAAGTAGAAACAGAGAGAGAGAGAGTGTACAGGAGAAGTAGAAACAGAGAGAGAGAGTGTACAGGGGAAGTAGAAACAGAGAGAGAGAGTGTACAGGGGAAGTAGAAACAGAGAGAGAGTGTACAGGGGAAGTAGAAACAGAGAGAGAGAGAGAGAGTGTACAGGGGAAGTAGAAACAGAGAGAGAGAGAGAGAGAGAGTGTACAGTGGAAGTAGAAACAGAAAGAGTGGGACAGGGGAAGTAGAAACAGAAAGAGCGGGACAGGGGAAGTAGAAACACAGAGAGTGTGTGTACAGTGGAAGTAGAAACAGAGAGAGCGGGACAGAGATGCATTTGTCAAATGTGTAATTCCTTTTGTTCTTCTGTTCCGTTCTGCCAAGGCAACATTTACACATGCAAATCACAGCAAATATTATGACATTCAGTTGGGAGAGAAAAAAAAGGGGGGGGGGTAAGGAGACATGAAGGAGGAAGAGAAGGAGCGAAAGAGAAGTAAAGATATATAATTAAAACCATGCATTCTGCTGTACTAGGTACTCAATTTGCATTTAGAAACTGGGTGGTTCGAGCCCTTAATGATGATTGACCGCTACGATATATCAGACCGTATACCAGGGCTTTGACAAAACGTTTATCCAATTACGTTGGTAACCAGTTTATAATAGCAATAAGGCACCTCGGGGAGTCTGTGAAATAAGGCCAATATACCACGGCTACGGGCTGTATCCAGGCACTCCTCGTGGTGTCGTGCCAAAGAACAGCCCTTATAAGGCCAATATACCACGGCTACGGGCTGTATCCAGGCACTCCTCGTGGTGTCGTGCCAAAGAACAGCCCTTATAAGGCCAATATACCCCGGCTACGGGCTGTAACCAGGCACTCCTCGTGGTGTCGTGACAAAGAACAGCCCTTATAAGGCCAATATACCACGGCTACGGGCTGTATCCAGGCACTCCTCGTGGTGTCGTGCCCAAGAACAGCCCTTATATGGCTAATATACCACGGCTACGGGCTGTATCCAGGCACTCCTCGTGGTGTCGTGCCCAAGAACAGCCGTTATATGGCTAATGTACCACGGCTACGGGCTGTATCCAGGCACTCCTCGTGGTGTCGTGCACAAGAACAGCCCTTAAATGGCTAATATACCACGGCTACGGGCTGTATCCAGGCACTCCTCGTGGTGTCGTGCCAAAGAACAGCCCTTATAAGGCCAATATACCACGGCTACGGTCTGTATCCAGGCACTCCTCGTGGTGTCGTGCCCAAGAACAGCCCTTATATGGCTAATATACCACGGCTACGGGCTGTATCCAGGCACTCCTCGTGGTGTCGTGCACAAGAACAGCCGTTATATGGCTAATGTACCACGGCTACGGGCTGTATCCAGGCACTCCTCGTGGTGTCGTGCACAAGAACAGCCCTTAAATGGCTAATATACCACGGCTACGGGCTGTATCCAGGCACTCCTCGTGGTGTCGTGCCAAAGAACAGCCCTTATAAGGCCAATATACCACGGCTACGGTCTGTATCCAGGCACTCCTCGTGGTGTCGCGCACAAGAACAGCCCTTAAATGGCTAATGTACCACGGCTATCACACCTCCTCTGGCCTTATTGCTTAAGTCCATATATGATTGGATGTATTTACTCACTGGATCATGTGATGTATGTAATTAACCTTCAAATACAGGCCTGGCGTGTGCACTGGCCTTAACACTGATGATAGTTTGATACCAAAACATTTGCAATTTAATTGTCCCCTTTCATTTTATGCACAGTGGACTTTTTGGGCATCATGATGGCCCTATAAATCATCTGTATTTTTGCATTTAAGCATGTGTTTTGGATTTGTCCACATTTGACAGTGTGCGGGTCTCCATCTCTCCTACGACTCTCTCTGCGGCCATATATGGACATAGGGTTGTAGTCATGGAAACCACTTGGGAGTCATTTAAACAGCCCTGCAGACTGCATGCTAAGTGTACTGCGTGTGTGTGTGTGTGTAAAGGACTGCAGTAAAAGCCTACTCAGGATAAAAGGCCAACAAATCAGACAGACAGCAAACAAGAGGTAATACAGCTATCCTCAGACACCAGGGATGTGCATGGTTATCAGAATATTCAAAATAAGCCTATTTTAAAACACTGAAAAGGCTTTTTCTAAATTCAATTATCCATGTAACATTGTTACATACAAGGACACACTATGACATTTCAAATGATTCATTTAATAAAACAAACTTTTCAAATGTATATTTTAATGACATATGCCCCACAAAAAGCCTGGTAGCCATCAGGTAGCCATCAGGTAGCCATCAGGTAGCCATCAGGTAGCCATCAGGTAGCCATCAGGTAGCCATCAGGTAGCCATCAGGTAGCCATCAGGTAGCCATCAGGTAGCCATCAGGTAGCCATCAGGTAGCCATCAGGTAGCCATCAGGTAGCCATCAGGTAGCCATCAGGTGTGTAGCTTGTTGTTTATGTTGGCCAATTAAAGTGGCAAAGAGGCTCAATGTGGAGCAAGTGGACTGAGAGTTCACCAATGCAATGCAAGATGGAATTAAAAAGTTAGCGAAATTAAACAGAGTCTTCTACAGTGAGCAACAAACAGGTAGGCTGTTTTATCTGAAAGGGTTGAGGACAAAGTGCAGCATGTGGCCTCAATAAACCTGGCTAGCTATAGCTGGCTAGCTTCTCTAGACTACTGCAGTCAAGACAGGCACTGTTATATGGGAGGGAGAATAGTCGGAGAGCTGTAGGGGAGCTGTAGGGGAGTCGACGAGCTGTATGGGAGCTGTGGGGGAGTCGGCGAGCTGTAGGGGAGTCATAGTGGAGTCGGCGAGTCGTAGTCGGCGAGCTGTAGTGGAGTCGGCGAGCTGTAGGGGAGCTGTAGGGGAGTCGGCGAGCTGTAGGGGAGTCGGCGAGCTGTAGGGAGTCGGCGAGCTGTAGGCGAGCTGTAGGGGAGTCGGCGAGCTGTAGGGGAGTCGGCGAGCTGTAGGGGAGTCGGCGAGCTGGCGAGCTGTAGGGGAGTCGGCGAGCTGTAGGAGAGTCGGCGAGCTGTAGGAGAGTCGGCGAGCTGTAGGGGAGTCGGCGAGCTGTGGGGAGTCGGCGAGCTGTGGGGAGTCATGGGGAGTCGGCGAGCTGTGGGGGCTGTGGGGAGTCGGCGAGCTGTGGGGGAGTCATGGGGAGTCGGCGGGCTGTGGGGAGTCATGGGGAGTCGGCGAGCTGTGGGGAGTCATGGGGAGTCGGCGAGCTGTGGGGGCTGTAGGGGGCTGTGGGGGCTGTGGGGGTCGGCGAGCTGTGGGGAGCTGTAGGGGGCTGTAGGGGAGTCGGCGAGCTGTGGGGGTCGGCGAGCTGTAGGGGAGTCGTGGGGGTCGGCGAG
This sequence comes from Oncorhynchus masou masou, assembly GCF_036934945.1. NCBI lineage: Eukaryota > Metazoa > Chordata > Actinopteri > Salmoniformes > Salmonidae > Oncorhynchus > Oncorhynchus masou. The sequence continues at coordinate 66,941,857 of NC_088229.1, read as the reverse complement.
CTGTGGGGAGCTGTGGGGAGCTGTAGGGGGCTGTGGGGAGTCGGCGAGCTGTGGGGAGTCGGCGAGCTGTAGGGGAGTCGTAGGGGAGTCGGCGAGCTGTAGGGGAGTCGGCGAGCTGTAGGGGAGTCGGCGAGCTGTAGGGGAGTCGTAGGGGAGTCGGCGAGCTGTGGGGAGTCGTGGGGAGTCGGCGAGCTGTGGGGAGTCGGCGAGCTGTAGGGGAGCTGTAGGGGAGTCGGCGAGCTGTGGGGAGTCGTGGGGAGTCGGGAGCTGTGGGGAGTCGGCGAGCTGTGGGGAGTCGTGGGGAGTCGGCGAGCTGTAGGGGAGTCAGCGGGCTGTGGGGAGCTGTGGGGGCTGTGGGGAGCCGGCGGGTGTGGGGAGCTGTGGGGAGCTGTAGGGAGCTGTAGGGGAGTCGGCGAGCTGTGGGGAGCTGTGGGGAGCTGTAGGGGGGCTGTGGGGGGGGGGGCGGCGGGTGTGGGGGCTGTGGGGGCTGTGGGGGCCGGCGGGCTGTGGGGAGCTGTGGGGAGCTGTAGGGAGCTGTGGGGAGCTGTGGGGAGCGGTAGGGGGGCTGTAGGGGGCTGTGGGGAGTCGGCGAGCTGTGGGGAGTCGTGGGGAGCTGTAGGGGGTCGTGGGGGCTGTGGGGAGTCGTGGGGGGCTGTAGGGGGCTGTAGGGGAGTCGGGAGCTGTGGGGGCTGTAGGGGGCTGTGGGGAGTCGGCGAGCTGTGGGGAGACGGCGGGCTGTAGGGGAGCTGTGGGGGCTGTAGGGGGCTGTAGGGGGTCGGCGAGCTGTGGGGAGCTGTGGGGGCTGTGGGGAGTCGGCGGAGCTGTGGGGAGTCGGCGAGGCTGTGGGGGGAGTCGTGGGGAGTCGGCGAGCTGTGGGGGCTGTGGGGGCTGTGGGGAGCTGTAGGGGGCTGTGGGGAGTCGGCGAGCTGTAGGGGAGTCGGCGAGGGGCTGTAGGGGAGTCGTAGGGGAGTCGGCGAGCTGTAGGGGAGTCGGCGAGCTGTAGGGGAGTCGTGGGGAGTCGGCGAGCTGTGGGGAGTCGTGGGGAGTCGGCGAGCTGTGGGGGTCGGCGAGCTGTGGGGAGCTGGCGAGCTGTAGGGGAGTCGTAGGGGAGTCGGCGAGCTGTAGGGGAGTCGGCGAGCTGTAGGGGAGTCGTAGGGGAGTCGGCGAGCTGTAGGGGAGTCAGGAGCTGTAGGGGAGCTGTAGGGGAGCTGTAGGGGAGCTGTAGGGGAGCCGGCGAGGTGTAGGGGAGCTGTAGGGAGCTGTAGGGGAGTCGGCGAGCTGTAGGGGAGCTGTAGGGGAGCTGTGGGGGCCGGCGGGTGTGGGGGCTGTAGGGGAGTCGGCGAGCTGTGGGGAGCTGTGGGGAGCTGTAGGGGCTGTGGGGGCTGTGGGGGCTGTAGGGGGGCTGTGGGGAGTCGGCGAGCTGTGGGGAGTCGGCGAGCTGTGGGGAGTCGTGGGGGCTGTGGGCGAGCTGTAGGGGAGTCGGCGAGCTGTAGGGGAGTCGTAGGGGAGCTGTAGGCGAGCTGTAGGGGAGTCGGCGAGCTGTAGGGGAGTCGTAGGGGAGCTGTAGGCGAGCTGTAGGGGAGCTGTAGGCGAGCTGTAGGGGAGTCGTAGGGGAGCTGTAGGCGAGCTGTAGGGGAGTCGGCTACTGCGTCTCCCTCTCTCCCTCCGTCCGTCTTCTCGCGCCGCAGCTGCAGCAATAAAGCCCCAGCCTCACTCACGTGCACAGTAGTGCTCAGGTAAATGTTACCATGCATTTCGAATATCTTGATCTCCGGCAAGAAAGAAAGAAAACCATTTCATAGTGAAATTATTTCAAACCCTACCAGATACATTCTCAGACTATGTCAAAGCGATTCACTTCTGTGTTCCATCTATTCCGGGTCACATGAACAAAGAGACATCCAGTGATGTGTCTTCATGGTGTTTCGTTGGAAGACCCATCTGATAAGAACCCATTATGTTTATCCCAACCAATCAGCCGCGAGGAGCCAGGCTGCAGTGATGTCACGGGGGTAGTCATGGTAACCACGGGGTTAATCTCTCCTTCCCTTGTCTTGGAAACCTTTACTTTGAGTCAGGACTGTGTGTGGTCCGTGACTAGGAGTCCCTGTTTCCTTGCCATTGGGGAGAGTAGACCATAAGTTTGCCCTCTCCCTGCTTACGTGCAGATGACACTAACACACACAACACCCCCCACACATGTGGTGTGTGTATGAATGAGAAAAAAGATGAGGGCTAGAGAGGGGGAAACCGAGAGGGAGGGGACAAGTGAAACAAGGGACAGTGGGAGGGATGGAACTAAAAGAGCAGTGCGTTGCCATGGCCACGAGCAAAGGTGTGTGTGGTAGTCATAGCAACAGGCGGCCAAACACACACGCTCACCACTCACCTTGAGGTCCCTGTGGACGATGTCATGCTGGTGGATATGTTGAACACTCTCCAAGATCTGGTTAATACACTGACTGAGAGGAGAGGAGAGGGGATCAGGTTAATACACTGACTGGAGAGGAGAGGGGATCAGGTTAATACACTGACTGGAGAGGAGAGGGGATCAGGTTAATACACTGACTGAGAGGTGATCAGGTTAATACACTGACTGGAGAGGTGATCAGGTTAATGCACTGACTGGAGAGGTGATCAGGTTAATGCACTGACTGGAGAGGAGAGGTGATCAGGTTAATACACTGACTGGAGAGGAGAGGTGATCAGGTTAATACACTGACTGGAGAGGAGAGGTGATCAGGTTAATACACTGACTGGAGAGGAGAGGGGATCAGGTTAATACACTGACTGGAGAGGGGATCAGGTTAATACACTGACTGGAGAGGGGATCAGGTTAATACACTGACTGGAGAGGAGAGGGGATCAGGTTAATACACTGACTGGAGAGGAGATCAGGTTAATACACTGACTGGAGAGGAGAGGAGATCAGGTTAATACACTGACTGAGAGGAGAGGAGATCAGGTTAATACACTGACTGGAGAGGAGATCAGGTTAATACACTGACTGAGAGGAGAGGAGATCAGGTTAATACACTGACTGAGAGGAGAGGAGATCAGGTTAATACACTGACTGGAGAGGTGATCAGGTTAATACACTGACTGAGAGGAGAGGTGATCAGGTTAATACACTGACTGGAGAGGAGAGGTGATCAGGTTAATACACTGACTGGAGAGGGGATCAGGTTAATACACTGACTGGAGAGGGGATCAGGTTAATACACTGACTGAGAGGAGAGGAGATCAGGTTAATACACTGACTGAGAGGAGAGGTGATCAGGTTAATACACTGACTGGAGAGGTGATCAGGTTAATACACTGACTGGAGAGGAGAGGGGATCAGGTTAATACACTGACTGGAGGAGAGGGGATCAGGTTAATACACTGACTGGAGAGGAGAGGTGATCAGGTTAATACACTGACTGGAGAGGTGATCAGGTTAATACACTGACTGGAGAGGAGAGGTGATCAGGTTAATACACTGACTGGAGAGGGGATCAGGTTAATACACTGACTGGAGAGGTGATCAGGTTAATACACTGACTGGAGGAGAGGGGATCAGGTTAATACACTGACTGGAGAGGAGAGGGGATCAGGTTAATACACTGACTGGAGGAGAGGGGATCAGGTTAATACACTGACTGGAGAGGAGATCAGGTTAATACACTGACTGGAGAGGTGATCAGGTTAATACACTGACTGGAGAGGAGAGGGGATCAGGTTAATACACTGACTGAGAGGAGAGGTGATCAGGTTAATACACTGACTGGAGAGGAGATCAGGTTAATACACTGAGAGGAGAGGAGAGGGGATCAGGTTAATACACTGACTGAGAGGAGAGGAGAGGGGATCAGGTTAATACACTGACTGGAGAGGAGAGGGGATCAGGCTAATACACTGACTGAGAGGAGAGGGGATCAGGCTAATACACTGACTGAGAGGAGAGGGGATCAGGTTAATACACTGACTGGAGAGGAGAGGGGATCAGGTTAATACACTGACTGGAGAGGAGAGGGGATCAGGTTAATACACTGACTGGAGAGGAGAGGGGATCAGGTTAATACACTGACTGGAGAGGAGAGGAGATCAGGTTAATACACTGACTGAGAGGAGAGGTGATCAGGTTAATACACTGACTGGAGAGGAGAGGGGATCAGGTTAATACACTGACTGGAGAGGTGATCAGGTTAATACACTGACTGGAGAGGAGAGGGGATCAGGTTAATACACTGACTGGAGAGGAGAGGTGATCAGGTTAATACACTGACTGGAGAGGTGATCAGGTTAATAAACTGACTGGAGAGGAGAGGTGATCAGGTTAATACACTGACTGGAGAGGAGAGGTGATCAGGTTAATACACTGACTGGAGAGGAGAGGTGATCAGGTTAATACACTGACTGGAGAGGAGAGGTGATCAGGTTAATACACTGACTGGAGAGGAGAGGGGATCAGGTTAATACACTGACTGGAGAGGAGTGGAGAGGGGATCAGGTTAATAAACTGACTGGAGAGGGGATCAGGTTAATACACTGACTGGAGAGGGGATCAGGTTAATACACTGACTGGAGAGGTGATCAGGTTAATACACTGACTGGAGAGGAGAGGGGATCAGGTTAATACACTGACTGGAGAGGAGAGGGGATCAGGTTAATACACTGACAGGAGAGGAGAGGGGATCAGGTTAATACACTGACTGGAGAGGTGATCAGGTTAATACACTGACTGGAGTGGAGAGGGGATCAGGTTAATACACTGACTGGAGAGGAGAGGTGATCAGGTTAATACACTGACTGGAGAGGGGATCAGGTTAATACACTGACTGGAGAGGAGAGGTGATCAGGTTAATACACTGACTGGAGGAGAGGTGATCAGGTTAATACACTGACTGGAGAGGGGATCAGGTTAATACACTGACTGGAGAGGTGATCAGGTTAATACACTGACTGGAGAGGAGAGGGGATCAGGTTAATACACTGACTGGAGTGGAGAGGGGATCAGGTTAATACACTGACTGGAGTGGAGAGGGGATCAGGTTAATACACTGACTGGAGAGGAGAGGGGATCAGGTTAATACACTGACTGGAGAAGGGATCAGGTTAATACACTGACTGGAGAGGAGAGGTGATCAGGTTAATACACTGACTGGAGAGGTGATCAGGTTAATACACTGACTGGAGAGGAGAGGGGATCAGGTTAATACACTGACTGGAGAGGAGAGGAGAGGGGATCAGGTTAATACACTGACTGGAGAGGAGAGGGGATCAGGTTAATACACTGACTGGAGAGGTGATCAGGTTAATACACTGACTGGAGAGGAGAGGGGATCAGGTTAATACACTGACTGGAGAGGAGAGGGGATCAGGTTAATACACTGACTGGAGAGGAGAGGGGATCAGGTTAATACACTGACTGGAGAGGTGATCAGGTTAATACACTGACTGGAGAGGAGAGGGGATCAGGTTAATACACTGACTGGAGAGGAGATCAGGTTAATACACTGACTGGAGAGGAGAGGGGATCAGGTTAATACACTGACTGGAGAGGGGATCAGGTTAATACACTGACTGGAGAGGTGATCAGGTTAATACACTGACTGGAGAGGAGATCAGGTTAATACACTGACTGGAGAGGAGAGGGGATCAGGTTAATACACTGACTGGAGAGGAGAGGGGATCAGGTTAATACACTGACTGGAGAGGAGAGGGGATCAGGTTAATACACTGACTGGAGAGGAGAGGGGATCAGGTTAATACACTGACTGGAGAGGAGAGGGGATCAGGTTAATACACTGACTGGAGAGGAGAGGGGATCAGGTTAATACACTGACTGGAGAGGGGATCAGGTTAATACACTGACTGGAGAGGGGATCAGGTTAATACACTGACTGGAGAGGGGATCAGGTTAATAAACTGACTCGAGAGGGGATCAGGTTAATAAACTGACTGGAGAGGAGAGGTGATCAGGTTAATACACTGACTGGAGAGGTGATCAGGTTAATAAACTGACTGGAGAGGAGAGGTGATCAGGTTAATACACTGACTGGAGAGGTGATCAGGTTAATAAACTGACTGGAGAGGAGAGGTGATCAGGTTAATACACTGACTGGAGAGGAGAGGGGATCAGGTTAATACACTGACTGGAGAGGAGAGGGGATCAGGTTAATACACTGACTGGAGAGGAGAGGTGATCAGGTTAATACACTGACTGGAGAGGAGAGGGGATCAGGTCAATACACTGACTGGAGAGGAGAGGTGATCAGGTTAATACACTGACTGGAGAGGAGTGGAGAGGGGATCAGGTTAATACACTGACTGAGAGGAATGGAGATCAGGTTAATACACTGACTGAGAGGAGAGGAGATCAGGTTAATACACTGACTGGAGAGGAGAGGGGATCAGGTTAATACACTGACTGGAGAGGAGAGGGGATCAGGTTAATACACTGACTGGAGAGGTGATCAGGTTAATAAACTGACTGGAGAGGAGAGGGGATCAGGTTAATACACTGACTGGAGAGGTGATCAGGTTAATACACTGACTGGAGAGGAGAGGGGATCAGGTTAATACACTGACTGGAGGAGAGGAGAAAATCAATGATCCAGTCATCACTAAACGTGTATGTTTGTACTGAAAGCTCAACAGGTTACTACAATAGTGGTTCTCAGCCTTAGTTGTCACTGTTCCATGCTTGGATTACCCCTGAAGTACCCCCTAATGAGCATTTGACCAATATGTCCATGTTCATTTGAGACTTCCCAGGTACCCCATGTGGATAGGCCAGTTAGCAAAGATAAGAAATCATGCCACTCTCCCACGGTTTTGACCTGCGCTGTGCTACGCAGCAGCGTAACCATGGTAACAGTAAGTAGGGAGGGCCCACCTGGCGTCGGCCTCGCTGTAGTACTCCCTAGCAACGATGTCTTCAAACAATTCTCCTCCTGTCACCCTGAGAGACAGAGACCGAGCGACAGAGGAGAGACGGGGGAGAAAGACAGAGGAAGGAGGACCAGATTGTTATCATACATAAAGAAACCTCCTTCATGGAGGCACATGCACAAGCCTGGAAGGTCGGTGTGTGTGTGTGTGTTATACTCACAGGTCAAAGACAAGGTAGTGAAAGCCTTCCTCTGAGATACTGTCATGTAGCCTCACTAGAGAGAAAGAGAGGGTGGAGAAGAGGGAGAGAAAGGGAATTATGAGATTTAACAGTGGAATACGTAATGGCTACTTAGTTTGACATTCTAGATCTGACTTAATGTATAGTTTTGCTTAAGGGTTTAGGGTTGGAGGTTATGTAAAAAGGTACATTTGTGTGTAATAAGTAGCAGGTCCTCCCTGCAGCAAGTACAGTATGAGTGTTCATCTCTCCCCGTCCAAGGTTTATATGAAGCTCAGACAAATGAGAAGGAGAGAGAAAGAGAGACGGAATGAGAAGGAGCGAGAGAGGCAGAATGAGAAAGAGTTACAGAATAGAGAAACTCTAAAAAGGAGAGAAAGACAAGGAGGGAGGGGCAGAGCAATCTGGGACACTGGAGAGAGAGCCAGAAAGAAGGGAGAGGGAAGGAGGGATAGATGATAGGGGGATGCAACTGAAAGAGACAGTACAGAGTTGTCATTGACTCATCAGTATGGCCTCATCTCTTCCTCCGTCCTCCTGGTCATTTATTTTTTTAAAACAACAACTTTGATTTTAACAGAAAATAAGCATTATTGAAGTCCCATTCATTCAAGTTTTATTGTCCTCAATTAGATGACTTTTCATAAACCTGAAATTGAAAATAAAACGAGAAAAGTCGAGAAACAGACCTACCTATGTTTGAGTGTTTGAGCAGGCGACAGATACGCGCCTCTCGTTCCAGCTTCTGGTGATCTGAGGAGAGAAAAACTCCGTTAGAACCGGCCAATGAGAGCTTATTCAGTTAAAAAACAGGCTAATGAAAAGGTTTAGAACAAGGTGAACACACACAGGGTGAGACAGCTCCACACACACACACAGGGTGAGACAGCTCCACACACACACACAGGGTGAGACAGCTCCACACACACACACAGGGTGAGACCGCTCCACACACACACACACACACACACAGGGTGAGACAGCTCCACACACACACACACACAGGGTGAGACAGCTCCACACACACACACAGGGTGAGACAGCTCCACACACACACACACACACACACACAGAGTGAGACAGCTCCACACACACACAGAGTGAGACAGCTCCACACACACACACAGAGTGAGAAAGCTCCACACACACACACAGAGTGAGACAGCTCCACACACACACACACACACACACACACACACACACACACACACACACACACACACAGAGTGAGCCAGCTCCAAGGACACACACACACAGAGTGAGCCAGCTCCACACACACACACAGAGTGAGCCAGCTCCACACACACACACACACACACACACAGGGTGAGCCAGCTCCACACACACACACACACACACACACACACACAAGGTGAGCCAGCTCCACACACACACACACAGGGTGAGCCAGCTCCACACACACAGGGTGAGCCAGCTCCACACACACAGGGTGAGCCAGCTCCACACACACAGGGTGAGCCAGCTCCACACACACAGGGTGAGCCAGCTCCACACACACAGGGTGAGCCAGCTCCACACACACACATAGACAGGGTGAGCCAGCTCCACACACACACATAGACAGGGTGAGCCAGCTCCACACACACACACACATAGACAGGGTGAGCCAGCTCCACACACACAGGGTGAGCCAGCTCCACAAACACACACACAGGGTGAGCCAGCTCCACACACACACAGACAGGGTGAGCCTGCTCCACACACACACACAGACAGGGTGAGCCAGCTCCACACACACACACACACACACACACACACACACACACACACACACACACACACACACACACACACACACACACAGGGTGAGCCAGCTCCACACACACACACACACACACACACACACACACACACACACACACACACACACACACACACACACACACACACACACAGACAGGGTGAGCCAGCTCCACACACACAGACAGGGTGAGCCAGCTACACACACACACACACACACACACACACACAGACAGGGTGAGCCAGCTCCACACACACACACACACAGACAGGGTGAGCCAGCTCCACACACACACACACAGACAGGGTGAGCCAGCTCCACACACACACACACAGACAGGGTGAGCCAGCTCCACCACACACACACACACAGACAGGGTGAGCCAGCTCCACACACACACACACAGACAGGGTGAGCCAGCTCCACACACACACACACAGACAGGGTGAGCCAGCTCCACACACACAGACAGGGTGAGCCAGCTCCACACACACAGACAGGGTGAGCCAGCTCCACACACACAGACAGGGTGAGCCAGCTCCACACACACAGACAGGGTGAGCCAGCTCCACACACACAGACAGGGTGAGCCAGCTCCACACACACAGACAGGGTGAGCCAGCTCCACACACACAGACAGGGTGAGCCAGCTCCACACACACAGACAGGGTGAGCCAGCTCCACACACACACAGACAGGGTGAGCCAGCTCCACACACACACAGACAGGGTGAGCCAGCTCCACACACACACAGGGTGAGCCAGCTCCACACACACACACACACACACACACACACACAGGGTGAGCCAGCTCCACACACACACACACACACACACAGGGTGAGACAGCTCCACACACACACACACACACACACACACACACAGGGTGAGACAGCTCCACACACACACACACAGGGTGAGACAGCTCCACACACACACACAGGGTGACACAGCTCCACACACACAGGGTGAGACAGCTCCACACACACAGGGTATGAGTAAGGTGTGTATACTGTGTGTGTGGATGTTGCTCGCAACCCCAGCTGTGGAACATCGCTGTGCCAGCACTTTTGCCTAGCAGGGGACACATGATGAAATTGGAACACACACACACCTGACTTCCACATCAAACAATCTTACATAATTCTGACACACAACCCCCCTGCCGTCATCACCGTTAACAACAGATGAGAGGTCAGAGGTCATCCGGGGTGACCCTGGCTGGGAGTCAGACTGTTTGTGTGACTGTGCTGACACGTATAATTCTAATGAGATATCAACTGCTGCAGGGCTCCAAAACAGAGACCGCACCCATTTATTGACATTCATTTCATCAGAGGATTTCAGTTTCATTTCACAGACCCTTTTGCCGAATGTTTTTCACTAAACACTCATTTCAAAACACATTGCAGCGCATCCCATTTAATAATCGCAACACTGAATATCTTAAACTCAATAACAACAACTGGCAATTTCATTATCAGACACCCTGGCTAACAAACAAGTATTAGACCCACGCGCAGACACAGACCGTAACACACACAACTGGCTTTCTCATCACCTTGATCATTTCAGTCCAATAAATACACTACTCCTACACTGCTGCTAAACAGCCTCACCTCCTAACACACACATCTCCTCAACAAATAATCCTTTCTAGCCCTCCCTCTCGCCCTTCATCCATCCCTCTGATCCCCTTCTCCTCCCATCACTTCTGTCTCCCCCCTTAATCCATCCCCTTCTCCCCCTCTGATCCCCTTACTTCGGTCTCCTTCCATTCCTCCCCCCCTTAATCCATCCCTCCTTCCATCCCTCTCCCCTTCATCCATCCCTCCCCATTCTCCCCCCCCGATCCCCATTCTCTCCCCCCCGATCTCCTTCTCCCCCCATCACTTTGGTCTCCTTCCATCCCTCTCCCCCTTCTCCCCCCGATCCCCTTCTCCCCCATCACTTCGGTCTCCTTCCATTCCTCCCCCCTTAATCCATCCCTCCTTCCATCCCCTTCTCCCCCCTGATTCTCCCCCCCTTCTCCCCCTCTGATTCCCTTCTCCCCCCATCACTTTGGTCTCCTTCCATCCCCTTCTCCCCCCTTCTCCCCCTGATCCCCTTCTCCCCCATCACTTCTGTCTCCTTCCATTCCCCCCCTTAATCCATCCCTCCCCATTCTCCCCCCCCTGATCCCCTTCTCCTTCCATCCCCTTCTCCCCCTGATCCCCTTCTCCCCCATCACTTCTGTCTCCTTCCATCCCTCTCCCCCTTCTCCCCCCTGATTCTCCCCCCCGATCCCCTTCTCCCCCATCACTTCGGTCTCCTTCCATTCCTCCCCCCTTAATCCATCCCCTTCTCCTTCCATCCCCTTCTCCCCCCAATCACTTCGGTCTCCTTCCATCACTCTCCCCCTTCATACATCCCTTCTCTCCCCTATCACTTCTCTGCCTCCCATTTCTCTCCTCTTCAACCTTTCCCTCTTTCCTACTACCCCTCTCCCGCCCCCCTTTCTTCTCCCCATGTAGGCTCTAGATTCTCTCTCTCTCCTGCAGGGACAAACTACAGCAACCCTAGTCTCATTTCACTACTGACGCAGCAGAGAGAAAGGGAGAGAGAAACCGAGAGGATTACATGAAAATGTCCATATGCAGAAAGAGGATCACAACTCCACTTTGCGCATGTGTGTGTGTGTGTGTGTGTGTGTGTGAAGGTAGCATGGTATACTGCAACTATTGCTGATTCATTCAATTATTTGTTGACGTGTGCCTGTGTGGGGGCGTGCACGGGTGTACAATGCATGTGGTGTGTGTGTGAAAACATGAACTTCGTGTGATTTACTGCGAAGTTAACGTGAAAACACGTCCTCGTGAAATGAATGTGAATTCATGAAAATGCACTATTTGGATATATGTGATAGCATGACACTACACGGGACAACATTCGAGCTCACGCGAAAGCCCAGGTGTAAAATATAATTTAGAATATTTAAACTTTGAAAGTTATAATTGACATTAATTCAATTTCAACAGTCATGGTCCCCTGCAGGTTTTGTCTAGTTTCCGGTTTGTTCCAGGGACGTCCCCAAGGACATTGTGTCATGGTCCCATGGAGGTTGTCGTCTAGTTGCCATGAAAATACAGTAAATATACAACTAGTTACTGTATTTTTACAACTAAATGAAGGCGTTAATGTTAAAAGGACAGTATGCTGACTCAACCTCATTTGAACTCACAACCTCTTGGTTGCTAGCTAGCCGACGGTCCAGCTGCTCCACCAGGCCTGTTGGCATAATAGAGATTGGCAAGAATTTATTCTTGCCACTTTGCCTAAAGTTCAGATTTCAATTACTGTAAAATCTTGTACTGTGACCACAATTGGGACTCAGCCTTAAAAAGGGATTTGAACTAATAACCCTTTGCTCGTTAGACTGCAGCTACACCACCAGATCTATGAGCGGGAAAGAGAAATGGCCACAGACTTGTGGAAATGTCACAGGTGAAATCATGTGTTTTTTCTCATAAGGGTAGTAGATGGTGCAGAGATTGCTGCTGGGTAATTAATTACTGGCACTTCCTACTGTCCTGTAATTGGCCATCTGCTCCACAGCCATGTTGCACCAGGGGGAGAAGGAGAGGTACGCGACACACACACACACACACACCTCTAGCCCCCCTCAGATTATGACGGTGTTTAGCGCCGCTTTCAGATACTTATTACCCATGGGGCAGTGCACTAGCTCACACAGGCCCAATGGTGCTAATAACAACACTCAAATCCTACTAGGCACACTGCCACCACACACACACAGTGTGTACTGTATGAACACTCCTCTAATGCTCCTCCTCTCTCTAAAACGCCTCGCTCTTCATCCTCCTCCTCCCTGAACACTCTCCTCCTCTCCCTCTCTCGACACAGATCACTGCAAGGCTGTCGGAGCCCCTCCCATCTTGGCCCACACACACTTTGATGCTGTACTGTGCAACTCTTAATAATTGACTGTTAACACAAAAAGCTTCTAGATATTGCTGAAACTTTCTTCTTCTTCAGAATACCAAATACCAGCCCAGTGATACCTATTATCACAACACACACACCACAAAGGGGATAACAGGGGGGTGTGTGAGATCCTGTGGGGTCTTGGCCCCTGCTGAGATAGCTAATCCAGTTACATTTAGTCTTCAATAGTGACCAATCTCCTAGCTACTGACGGTGGGAGGGAGAGAGGGAACAGGCATAGAGCACAGAGCCAAGACTGCTCAGAGAAGAACAGAAGAGAAAAGAAAAAAAAAAAGGGAGGGAGAGCGAGCGAGAGAATGCGTGTTGACTGCAGAGGAGGGCAGCTCTGAGCTGAGATGCAGCACACAGTCCCCAGACACACCGTGTGGCAGAGGCCTGCATGCTGAGAACAGTCACGGCCCTGTAGACCTACAACAGCCCACAGTGGAGCTTGGCTTTCTGCGTAAACAGTTACCACATCACCAACTACCACCCCCTCCCCCACACACACACACACACACACACACACACAGAAGTAAATCTGGAGTATGCATAAAATCATTATTATTCTAAATAACTTCCAGAAGAAAAAAAGACAAGGTGGTACTGGTCTACAGCACCAGAATATTTAACAAAATGTTCAAATACAAGATAACATTTGTCGTCACACTACTTATGGTCAACTCAAGACATCCCATCAGCTGCACCCCTGGATAGCCCTGCACGAGCGTGACGTTCAAGCCCTGCCCTACCCAGGCCAGTGACGTTCAAGCCCTGCCCTATTAAATACTACCAACAGATTTCATATTGCAACGAATAACATGTTAAATCTACCATTTACGCGCAGTTTCTGAATACAGACACGAGGCGCTGTCTATTCAGTACCACTGCACAGTGGGAGCTTGGACTTATCGTTAGGCTACATCGGATGAGCAGAGGCACTGTTCATTCCCGAGACCTCCAGCCGGCTGCTTCAATTTAAAGTCGGCCTTGTTATGACATTTTTTACTTGTACAGTATTCCAGGTTTAAAAAGGCTTCTGAAGTTAGTCATTTCCACTTCCACATTTCAACCCCTACAATAATGGCCATTACATAATCCACATTTATTTTCCTGATGTAGCAAACTGGCTCAATTTAAGATCATGTATACAGTTGAAGTCGGAAGTTTACATAAACTTAAGATGGTCATTAAAAACTAGTTTTTTAACCAATCCACAAATTTCTTGTGAACAAACTTTTGGCAAGTCGTTTAGGACATCTACTTTGTGCAAGACAAGTAATTATTTCAACAAATTGTTCACAGACAGATTCTCTCACTGTATCACAATTCCAGTGGGTCAGAAGTTTACATACATTTATTTACTGTGCCTTTAAACAGCTTGGAAAATTCCAGAAAATTATGTAATGGCTTTAGAAGCTTCTGATAGGCTGATTGACATCATTTGAGTCAATTGGAGTTGTACCTGTGGATGTATTTCAAGGCCTACCTTCTAACTCAGTGCCTCTTTGCTTGACATCATGGGAAAATCAAAAGAAATCAGCCAAGACCTCAGAAAAACAATTGTAGACCTCCACAAGTCTGGTTCATCCTTGGGAGCAATTTCCAAATGCCTGAAGGTACCACGTTCATCTGTACAAACAATAGTACGTAAGTATAAACACCATGGGACCACGCAGCCGTCATACCGCTCAGGAAGGAGACGCGTTCTCCAAGAGATGAACGTACCTTGTTGCGAAATGCCCTCTGGTCTGATGAAACAAAAATAGAACTGTTTGGCTATAATGACCATCGTTATGCTTGGAGGAAAAAGAGGGACGCTTGCAAGCCGAAGAACACCATCCCAACCGTGAAGCACGGGGGTAGCAGCATCATGTTGTGGGGGTGCTTTGCTGCAGGAGGGACTGGTGCATTTCACAAAATAGATGGCATCACGAGGTTAGAAAATGATGTGGCTATATTGAAGCAACATCTCAAGACATCAGTCAGGAAGTTAAAGCTTGGTCAAAAATGGGTCTTCCAAATGGACAATGAACCCAAGCATACTTCCAAAGTTGTGGTAAAATGGCTTCCGACTTCAAATGTATGTTATATATTTCTGACCCACTGGAATTGTGATACAGTGAATTATAAAGTTAAATCTGTCTGTAAACAATTTTTGGAAAAATTACTTTGGACATCTACTTTGTGCATGACACAACAAACTATAGTTTTGGCAAGTCTGTTAACAAATAATTTGTGGAGTCGTTGAAAAACGAGTTTTAATGAATCCAACCTAAGTGTATTAAAACTTCTGACTTCAACTGTATGCATGTATGTATATTATATATATATTTTTGTCAATCAGTATATGATTTGTGAACAATATTCCTTTCATGCATTAGACTCATCAAAAGAGAATTCTGTTGTGCGGATTGGCTTATTCCCATATATATTTTTATAATTCGTTAGTTAATATGAACAATTCGTTACAACCTCTGACAATATTACATATACATCTTTGTTTATTATCATAATGTATGAATTTACTGATTTAATATTAATTGTTAATTCCTTAGAATAAATTGAGACAATTTTCTTTAATCACTGCTCTTTATTACGGGCGACAATTCTAGTACTCATCACTGCATTCTCTACCGGGAAGTTGGTTGGCCCTCTGTGATGTCATCACTACATTCCCTACCGAGAAGTTGGTTGGCCCTCTGTGATGTCATCACTACATTCTCTACCGGAAAGTTGGTTGGCCCTCTGTGATGTCATCACTACATTCTCTACCGGAAAGTTGGTTGGCCCTCTGTGATGTCATCACTACATTCTCTACCGGGAAGTTGGTTGGCCCTCTGTGATGTCATCACTACATTCTCTACCGGAAAGTTGGTTGGCCCTCTGTGATGTCACGTAGGTTGATACATTGCTATGTTTAATTTATAAAGCCCTTACATAAAACGTCCCACTGTACCAAACATCATTACTAAACTTTAGACATACCACACCCGGTCTCAAGGATGGTTAACTCTCAGTTAGGGAAATCAGCTTTTAGTTCTTGCACCATGTTTGTAGAACTATCTTCAAAATGTGATGTTGCCTCTTGTGAAATTCAGAAAGTTGATCGAGGACCTGATGAAATAGATACCTAGTCCGTAATACAGCTGAACGCATTCAACTTAAAATGTGTCTTCTGCATTTAAGTTATATCGACACAAAAAAGGTTAAAACCCTTCTTAAAGAACCATTGCTGATATGGTTCAACCGTAACAGATAAAACACACAGGAAGTGCGCATGTGCAACTGGTATTCAAACATGTTGCCAGTAATGTTAGGCTAATGTCTACAGCCTAAATGTGTATTTTATTATCAGCACTGTTCAGAACCAGCACACTGAGCACAGGTTAAATATCCAAACATATTACTAACTCGTTGGGACTCACGGCCCCAAACACATGTTCACTAGGCTATTCAGAACAAGCACAATTAGATCAAATGTAGGCTATTGACTATTTGGAGAGGCCTCAACCAAAGCAGTAGGCTCAAAAATCCAGTTACCTTTTGAAGTAACTCCTCTGCCTGCCACTCCAGTCCAAATTTCACCCAAAGAACTTAGGCAACAAAAACAGGACTCCTCAAGTTAAGACAAGTTTAACTATATGGTCATAACATAACACTCCAAATTAATAGGAGTTGTGAAGCACTCGGAAGCAAAGCAGTTTAACCACCGCCGTCGCCCAATCCTGGTTTGTCCATATAATCAGTGTCGAAAAATAAATAAAAGACTGCAACTACTGCAGCTTGTTATCTCATGCATCCCATTCAGTCCCGGCAGAGTCTTCAGTCTTCACGCAGAATTTGCCCACGGGAGATAAACTGGTGGGGGGGTGGGGGGTGTCCGTGCCGACAGGGTGGCAGCCAGTCTCATCACAGGAAGACCAGCCCCCCCCCCCCCCCCAGCGCCTCGTAAGGGGCAGAGAAAGTCCAATGAGAAACCAGTACATTGGGGATCTCAATCTTTTCACAGAGTTCAGTGTATACTCCCTTGGAGTACAAGGTGAGGTACACAGTGCTGAATCTTGTTTTCACCCATGTCTCAGTCTCTGGCCTTGTCTAGACTTGACAGTTCATGCAGATGTATTATTCTAATCATAGAGGTCAGATCATGGAATTCCGAACATGCGTATACACCTAAGTACATTTAAAATGTCTTTACCGTGTCCACAGTGTGTCTGGATTCCTGGTGGAATAGGCTAAATATGGTAACACAATTGATGGTAGTAGCTAACTATCCAGCTAACCTCTGTAACTAGCTAGCTAACAAGCAACGATGAAGAGATTGCAAACATGTTAGCATAACTCTAGCCAAACAAACAAAACCAGTTTTCTAAATATTAGCTAGCATTTATAAGGCCAGCAAACGCGTTCCTCACACGCTAGGAACACATTTCCTCCAACGTTATAATGAAAAGGTGCCTCTCGGTCCCAAAACACACATTTTCCAGAGACTTGTGGGAGAAGTGCTGATGACGTCGCCCACTGTCTGCGCTGTCGGTATCCTGATTGCGTCCAGACTGAGGAGAAATCCGCACACAATGCATCCCTGACCACTTTCTGAAGTGGCCAGAGAGATCTGAACACAATCACATCAAAGAGACACTTTACTGTGTCTAGACCGGTCTTTACAAATCGATCTTCGTATTC